>NC_092261.1:27814831-28119831 GCF_036320965.1 Panulirus ornatus
TATCAACTCTATCATATGCCTTCTCCAGATCCATAAATGCTACATACAAATCCATTTGCTTTTCTAAGTATTTCTCACATACATTCTTCAAAGCAAACACCTGATCCACACATCCTCTACCACTTCTGAAACCACACTGCTCTTCCCCAATCTGATGCTCTGTACATGCCTTCACCCTCTCAATCAATACCCTCCCATATAATTTACCAGGAATACTCAACAAACTTATACCTCTGTAATTTGAGCACTCACTCTTATCCCCTTTGCCTTTGTACAACGGCACTATGCAAGCATTCCGCCAATCCTCAGGCACCTCACCATGAGTCATACATACATTAAATAACCTTACCAACCAGTCAACAATACAGTCACCCCCTTTTTTAACAAATTCCACTGCAATACCATCCAAACCTGCTGCCTTGCCGGCTTTCATCTTCCGCAAAGCTTTTACTACCTCTTCTCTGTTTACCAAATCATTTTCCCTAACCCTCTCACTTTGCACACCACCTCGACCCAAACACCCTATATCTGCCACTCTGTCATCAGACACATTCAACAAACCTTCAAAATACTCATTCCATCTCCTCACATCACCACTACTTGTTATCACCTCCCCATTTACGCCCTTTACTGAAGTTCCCATTTGCTCCCTTGTCTTACGCACCCTATTTACCTCCTTCCAGAACATCTTTTTATTCTCCCTAAAATTTACTGATAGTCTCTCACCCCAACTCTCATTTGCCCTTTTTTTCACCTCTTGCACCTTTTTCTTGACCTCCTGTCTCTTTCTTTTTTATACTTCTTTCGTCTGTTTCCTTGCGCTGCCTCGCTGGCGCGGGGGGCGGCGACAGGGCAAAGTGAATAAATAGATAAATATATATAGGGGAGAAAGAATACTTCCCACGTATTCCCTGCCTGTCGTAGAAGGCGACTAAAAGGGAAGGGAGCGGGGGGCTGGAAATCCTCCCCTCTCATTTTTTTTTTAAATTTTCCAAAAGAAGGAACAGAGAAGGGGGCCATATGAGGATATTCCCTCAAAGGCCCAGTCCTCTGTTCTTAACGCTACCTCGCTAATGCGGGAAATGGTGAATAGTATGAAAAAAAATATATATATATATATATATATATATATATATATATATATATATATATATATATATATATATATATATATATATATATATATTTATATATATATATATATTATCCCTGGGGATAGGGGTGAAAGAATACTTCCCACGCATTCCTCACGTGTCGTAGAAGGCGACTAGAGGGGACAGGAGCGGGGGGCCAGAAATCCTCCCTTCCTTGTATTTTAACTTTCTAAAAATGGGAAGGAGAAGGAGTCACACGGGGAGTGCTCATCCTCCTCGTAGACTCAGATTAGGGTGTCTAAATGTGTGTGGATGTAACCAAGATGTGAAAAAAGGAGAGATAGGTAGTATGTTTGAGGAAAGGAACCTGGATGTTTTGGCTCTGAGTGAAACAAAGCTCAAGGGTAAAGGGGAAGAGTGGGTTGGGAATGTCTTGAGAGTAAAGTCAGGGGTTAGTGAGAGGACAAGAGCAAGGGAAGGAGTAGCAGTACTCCTGAAACAGGAGTTGTGGGAGTATGTGATAGAATGTAAGAAAGTAAATTCTCGATTAATATGGGTAAAACTGAAAGTTGATGGAGAGAGATGGGTGATTATTGGTGCATATGCACCTGGGTATGAGAAGAAAGATCATGAGAGGCAAGTGTTTTGGGAGCAGCTGAATGAGTGTGTTAGTGGTTTTGATGGTTGCAAAGGTGAGTAATGTGGCAGTTGAGGGAATAATTGGTATACATGGGGTGTTCAGTGTTGTAAATGGAGATGGTGAAGAGCTTGTAGATTTCTGTGCTGAAAAAGGACTGGTGATTGGGAATATCTGGTTTAAAAGGCGAGATATACATTAGCATATGTATGTAAGTAGGAGAGATGGCCAGAGAGTGTTATTGGATTACGTGTTAATTGACAGGCGCGTGAAAGAGAGACTTTTGGATGTTAATGTGCTGAGAGGTGCAACTGGAGGGATGTCTGATCATTATCTTGTGGAGGCTAAGGTGAAGATTTGTATGGGTTTTAAGAAAAGAAGAGTGAATGTTGGGGTGAAGAGGGTGGTGAGAGTAAGTGAGCTTGGGAAGGAGACTTGTGTGAGGAAGTACCAGGAGAGACTGAGTACAGAATGGAAAAAGGTGAGAACAATGGAAGTAAGGGGAGTGGGGGAGGAATGGGATGTATTTAGGGAATCAGTGATGGATTGTGCAAAAGATGATTATGGCATGAGAAGCGTGGGAGGTGGGTTGATTAGAAAGGGTAGTGAGTGGTGGGATGAAGAAGTAAGATTATTAGTGAAAGAGAAGAGAGAGGCATTTGGACGATTTTTGCAGGGAAAAAATGCAATTGAGTGGGAGATGTATAAAAGAAAGAGACAGGAGGTCAAGAGAAAGGTGCAAGAGGTGAAAAAGAGGGCAAATGAGAGTTGGGGTGAGAGAGTATCATTAAATTTTAGGGAGAATAAAAAGATGTTCTGGAAGGAGGTAAATAAAGTGTGTAAGACAAGGGAGCAAATGGGAACTTCAGTGAAGGGGGCTAATGCGGAGGTGATAACAAGTACTGGTGATGTGAGAAGGAGATGGAGTGAGTATTTTGAAGGTTTGTTGAATGTGTTTGATAATAGAGTGGCAGATATAGGGTGTTTTGTTCGAGGTGGTGTGCAAAGAGGTAGTAAAAGCTTTGGAGAAGATGAAAGCTGGCAAGGCAGCAGGTTTGAATGGTATTGCAGTGGAATCTATTAAAAAAGGGGGTGACTGTATTGTCGACTGGTTGGTAAGGTTATTTAATGTATGTATGACTCATGGTGAGGTGCCTGAGGATTGGCGGAATGCGTGCATAGTGCCATTGTACAAAGGCAAAGGGGATAAGAGTGAGTGCTCAAATTACAGATGTATAAGTTTGTTGAGTATTCCTGGTAAATTCTATGGGAGGGTATTGATTGAGAGGGTGAAAGCATGTACAGAGCATCAGATTGGGGAAGAGCAGTGTGGTGTCAGAAGTGGTAGAGGATGTGTGGATCAGGTGTTTGCTTTGAAGAATGTATGTTAGAAATACTTAGAAATGCAAATCGATTTGTATGTAGCATTTATGGATCTGGAGAAAGCATATGATAGAGTTGATAGAGATGCTCTGTGGAAGGTATTAAGAATATATGGTGTGGGAGGTAAGTTGTTAGAAGCAGTGAAAAGTTTTTATCGAGGATGTAAGGCATGTGTACGTGTAGGAAGAGAGGAAAGTGATTGGTTCTCAGTGAATGTAGGTTTGCGGCAGGGGTGTGTGATGTCTCCATGGTTGTTTAATTTGTTTATGGATGGGGTTGTTAGGGAGGTGAATGCAAGAGTTTTGGAAAGAGGGGCAAGTATGAAGTCTGTTGTGGATGAGAGAGCTTGGGAAGTGAGTCAGTTGTTATTCGGTGATGATACAGCGCTGGTGGCTGATTCATGTGAGAAACTGCAGAAGCTGGTGACTGAGTTTGGTAAAGTGTGTGAAAGAAGAAAGTTAAGATTAAATGTGAATAAGAGCATGGTTATTAGGTACAGTAGGGTTGAGGGTCAAGTCAATTGGGAGGTAAGTTTGAATGGAGAAAAACTGGAGGAAGTAAAGTGTTTTAGATATCTGGGAGTGGATCTGGTAGGGGATGGAACCATGGAAGCGGAAGTGGATCATAGGGTGGGGGAGGGGGCGAAAATTCTGGGAGCCTTGAAGAATGTGTGGAAGTCGAGAACATTATCTCGGAAAGCAAAAATGGGTATGTTTGAAGGAATAGTGGTTCCAACAATGTTATATGGTTGCGAGGCATGGGCTATGGATAGAGTTGTGCGCAGGAGGATGGATGTGCTGGAAATGAGATGTTTGAGGACAATGTGTGGTGTGAGGTGGTTTGATCGAGTAAGTAACGTAAGGGTAAGAGAGATGTGTGGAAATAAAAAGAGCGTGGTTGAGAGAGCAGAAGAGGGTGTTTTGAAATGGTTTGGGCACATGGAGAGAATGAGTGAGGAAAGATTGACCAAGAGGATATATGTGTCGGAGGTGGAAGGAACGAGAAGTGGGAGACCAAATTGGAGGTGGAAAGATGGAGTGAAAAAGATTTTGTGTGATCGGGGCCTGAACATGCAGGAGGGTGAAAGGAGGGCAAGGAATAGAGTGAATTGGATCGATGTAGTATACCGGGGTTGACGTGCTGTCAGTGGATTGAATCAGGGCATGTGAATCGACTGGGTTAAACCATGGAAAGCTGTGTAGGTATGTATATTTGCCTGTGTGGACGTATGTATATACATTTGTATGGGGGTGGGTTGGGCCATTTCTTTCGTCTGTTTCCTTGCGCTACCTCGCAAACGCGGGAGACAGCGACAAAGCAAAAAAAAAAAATATGTATATATATATATATATTTTTTTTTTTTTTCAAACTATTCGCCATTTCCCGCGTTAGCGAGGTAGCATTAAGAACACAGGACTGGGCCTTTTTTGGAATATCCTCACCTGGCCCCCTCTGTTCCTTCTTTTGGAAAATTAAAAAAAAAAAAGAGAGGGGAGGATTTCCAGCCCCCCGCTCCCTCCCCTTATAGTCGCCTTCTACGACACGTAGGGAAAACGTGGGAAGTATTCTTAATCCCCTATCCCCAGGGATATATATATATATATATATATATATATATATATATATATTTGGATGTTAATGTACTGAGAGGTGCAACTGGAGGGATGTCTGATCATTATCTTGTGGAGGCGAAGGTGAAGTTTTGTGGGGGTTTTCAGAAAAAAAGAGATAATGTTGGGGTGAAGAGAGTGGTGAGAGTAAGTGAGCTTGGGAAGGAGACTTGTGTGAGGAAGTACCAGGAGAGACTGAGTACAGAATGGAAAAAGGTGAGAACAAAGGAGGTAAGGGGAGTGGGGGAGGAATGGGATGTATTTAGGGAAGCAGTGATGGCTTGCGCAAAAGATGCTTGTGGCATGAGAAGCGTGGGAGGTGGGTTGATTAGAAAAGGTAGTGAGTGGTGGAATGAAGAAGTAAGATTAGTAGTGAAAGAAAATAGAGAGGGATTTGGACGATTTTTGCAGGGAAAAAATGCAAATGAGTGGGAGAGGTATAAAAGAAAGAGACAGGAGGTCAAGAGAAAGGTGCAAGAGGTGAAAAAGAGGGCAAATGAGAGTTGGGGTGAGAGAGTATCATAAAATTTTAGGGAGAATAAAAAGATGTTTTGGAAGGAGGTAAATAAAGTGCGTAAGACAAGGGAGTGTGTGTATATGTGCGTATGTATGTGTATGTGTGTGTATGTGTATATGTATATATATATGTATATTGTCCCTGGGGATAGGGGTGAAAGAATACTTCCCACGTATTCCTCGCGTGTCGTAGAAAGCGACTAGAGGGGACGGGAGCGGGGGGCCAGAAATCCTCCCCTCCTTGTATTAACTTTCTAAATTGGGAAACAGAAGAAGGAGTCACGCGGGGAGTGCTCATCCTCCTCGAAGGCTCAGAGTGGGGTGCCTAAATGTGTGTGGATGTAACCAAGATGTGAAAAAAGGAGAGATAGGTAGTATGTTTGAGGAAAGGAACCTGGATGTTTTGGCTCTGAGTGAAACGAAGCTCAAGGGTAAAGGGGAAGAGTGGTTTGGGAATGTATGGGGAGTAAAGTCAGGGGTTAGTGAGAGGACAAGAGCAAGGGAAGGAGTAGCAATACTCCTGAAACAGGAGTTGTGGGAGTATGTGATAGAATGTAAGAAAGTAAATTCTCGATTAATATGGGTAAAACTGAAAGTTGATGGAGAGAGGTGGGTGATTATTGGTGCATATGCACCTGGGCATGAGAAGAAAGATCATGAGAGGCAAGTGTTTTGGGAGCAGCTGAATGAGTGTGTTAGTGGTTTTGATGCACGAGACCGGGTTATAGTGATGGGTGATTTGAATGCAAAGGTGAGTAATGTGGCAGTTGAGGGAATAATTGGTATACATGGGGTGTTCAGTGTTGTAAATGGAAATGGTGAAGAGCTTGTAGATTTATGTGCTGAAAAAGGACTGATGATTGGGAATACCTGGTTTAAAAAGCGAGATACACATAAGTATACTTATGTAAGTAGGAGAGATGGCCAGAGAGCGTTATTGGATTACGTGTTAATTGACAGGCGTGCGAAAGAGAGACTTTTGGATGTTAATGTGCTGAGAGGTGCAACTGGAGGGATGTCTGATCATTATCTTGTGGAGGCTAAGGTGAAGATTTGTATGGGTTTTCAGAAAAGAAGAGTGAATGTTGGGGTGAAGAGGGTGGTGAGAGTAAGTGAGCTTGGGAAGGAGACCTGTGTGAGGAAGTACTAGGAGAGACTGAGTACAGAATGGAAAAAGGTGAGAACAATGGAAGTAAGGGGAGTGGGGGAGGAATGGGATGTATTTAGGGAATCAGTGATGGATTGCGCAAAAGATGCTTGTGGCATGAGAAGAGTGGGAGGTGGGTTGATTAGAAAGGGTAGTGAGTGGTGGGATGAAGAAGTAAGAGTATTAGTGAAAGAGAAGAGAGAGGCATTTGGACGATTTTTGCAGGGAAAAAATGCAATTGAGTGGGAGATGTATAAAAGAAAGAGACAGGAGGTCAAGAGAAAGGTGCAAGAGGTGAAAAAAAGGGCAAATGAGAGTTGGGGTGAGAGAGTATCATTAAATTTTAGAGAGAATAAAAAGATGTTCTGGAAGGAGGTAAATAAAGTGCGTAAGACAAGGGAGCAAATGGGAACTTCAGTGAAGGGCGCAAATGGGGAGGTGATAACAAGTAGTGGTGATGTGAGAAGGAGATGGAGTGAGTATTTTGAAGGTTTGTTGAATGTGTTTGATGATAGAGTGGCAGATATAGGGTGTTTTGGTCGAGGTGGTGTGCAAAGTGAGAGGGTTAGGGAAAATGATTTGGTAAACAGAGAAGAGGTAGTGAAAGCTTTGCGGAAGATGAAAGCCGGCAAGGCAGCAGGTTTGGATGGTATTGCAGTGGAATTTATTAAAAAAGGGGGTGACTGTATTGTTGACTGGTTGGTAAGGTTATTTAATGTATGTATGACTCATGGTGAGGTGCCTGAGGATTGGCGGAATACGTGCATAGTGCCATTGTACAAAGGCAAAGGGGATAAGAGTGAGTGCTCAAATTACAGAGGTATAAGTTTGTTGAGTATTCCTGGTAAATTATATGGGAGGGTACTGATTGAGAGGGTGAAGGCATGTACAGAGCACCAGATTGGGGAAGAGCAGTGTGGTTTCAGAAGTGGTAGAGGATGTGTGGATCAGGTGTTTGCTTTGAAGAATGTATGTGAGAAATACTTAGAAAAGCAAATGGATTTGTATGTAGCATTTATGGATCTGGAGAAGGTATATGATAGAGTTGATAGAGATGCTTTGTGGAAGGTATTAAGAATATATGGTGTGGGAGGAAAGTTGTTAGAAGCAGTGAAAAGTTTTTATCGAGGATGTAAGGCATGTGTACGTGTAGGAAGAGAGGAAAGTGATTGGTTCTCAGTGAATGTAGGTTTGCGGCAGGGGTGTGTGATGTCTCCATGGTTGTTTAATATGTTTATGGATGGGGTTGTTAGGGAGGTAAATGCAAGAGTTTTGGAAAGAGGGGCAAGTATGAAGTCTGTTGGGGATGAGAGAGCTTGGGAAGTGAGTCAGTTGTTGTTCGCTGATGATACAGCGCTGGTGGCTGATTCATGTGAGAAACTGCAGAAGCTGTTGACTGAGTTTGGTAAAGTGTGTGGAAGAAGAAAGTTAAGAGTAAATGTGAATAAGAGCAAGGTTATTAGGTACAGTAGGGTTGAGGTTCAAGTCAATTGGGAGGTGAGTTTTAATGGAGAAAAACTGGAGGAAGTGAAGTGTTTTAGATATCTGGGAGTGGATCTGGCAGCGGATGGAACCATGGAAGCGGAAGTGGATCATAGGGTGGGGGAGGGGGCGAAAATTCTGGGGGCCTTGAAGAATGTGTGGAAGTCGAGAACATTATCTCGGAAAGCAAAAATGGGTATGTTTGAAGGAATAGTGGTTCCAACAATGTTGTATGGTTGCGAGGCGTGGGCTATGGATAGAGTTGTGCGCAGGAGGATGGATGTGCTGGAAATGAGATGTTTGAGGACAATGTGTGGTGTGAGGTGGTTTGATCGAGTGAGTAACGTAAGGGTAAGAGAGATGTGTGGAAATAAAAAGAGCGTGATTGAGAGAGCAGGAGAGGGTGTTTTGAAGTGGTTTGGGCACATGGAGAGAATGAGTGAGGAAAGATTGACCAAGAGGATATATGTGTCGGAGGTGGAGGGAACGAGGAGAAGAGGGAGACCAAATTGGAGGTGGAAAGATGGAGTGAAAAAGATTTTGTGTGATCGGGGCCTGAACATGCAGGAGGGTGAAAGGAGGGCAAGGAATAGAGTGAATTGGAGCGATGTGGTATACCGGGGTTGACGTGCTGTCAGTGGAGCGAATCAAGGCATGTGAAGCGTCTGGGGTAAACCATGGAAAGCTGTGTAGGTATGTATATTTGCGTGTGTGGACGTATGTATATACATGTGTATGGGGGGTGGGTTGGGCCATTTCTTTCGTCTGTTTCCTTGCGCTACCTCGCAAACGCGGGAGACAGCGACAAAGTATAATAATATATATATAGCTATCAAGGCTGTCGTATTATCCTGTCGTAAGAAATCAACTGAGATCCTGGCACACCAACACCTGATCCGTCGACCTCAATGCACGTAACCGCTTCGGGTGAACAGACTTGGACGTGGTGGTACAAGTAGTTGTACGGACTGTGATCCTCGCTTTGGTTACAAGAATGTTCTTCCGCCCACCAGTAATGCTACTACTTTTTTGAATTAAGAACCATTGAAACACAAACCTCGCCAGGTGGTAGAGTGACCCGCAGTGTATCGAGACAGACTTCCCCAGAACTTTTTTTTAGAGGGGAAGTAAATGTTTATAGTTGTGTTACTGGAGTGATAGTTTTCATACATGGTGCTCTGACAAGAAAATAGTGAAATTGGAAAAGAATGTAGCTTAGACATTGAAGCTTATTCTTTCATTGAAATGTGAACAAAGGGAGCATTTTTTTCAAAGTGATAGAGATGGAAAGCAAAAAGGTGTTTTTCATGAATGTACTGGAAAAGTTGAGGTCCAGATAAACTTGTGGTCTGTCAAGGCTTTATTATGGCGGATGACCAACTACCCACCCTCATGTATCCAAGATATGGTTGTACTTTGTGTAATGAAGACAATTGAGAAACATCATAAGCCAATATTCCAGTTTCATGTTAAGAGAAGTGGACCAGGCAGTAGGATACAGTGGTTAAATTGATGAAAACTGCTATTGACGTTTATGTAAATAAATTATGCATTTCCCTTTTCCATAGCCAGAGGCTGAACCATTATGTGACATTCATTTTTTCATTTCATTTCAAGCTAGAAGTTTCAGTTTTCTAAATTATTTCTTACATTTTTCATATGTATATATATATATATATATATGTGTGTGTGTGTATGTGTGTATATGTGTGTATATGTGTGTGTATGTATATATATATATATATATATTATCCCTGGGGATAGGGGTGAAAGAATACTTCCCACGCATTACTCACGTGTCGTAGAAGGCAACTAGAGGGGACAGGAGCGGGGGGCCAGAAATCCTCCCCTCCTTGTATTTTTAACTTTCTAAAAAATGGGAAACAGAAGGAGTCACGCGGGGAGTGCTCATCCTCCTCGTAGACTCAGATTGGGGTGTCTAAATGTGTGTGGATGTAACCAAGAGGTGAAAAAAGGAGAGATAGGTAGTATGTTTGAGGAAAGGAACCTGGATGTTTTGGCTCTGAGTGAAAGGGGTAAAGGTGAAGAGTGGTTTGGGAATGTCTTGGGAGTAAAGTCAGGGGTTAGTGAGAGGACAAGAGCAAGGGAAGGAGTAGCAGTACTCCTGAAACAGGAGTTGTGGGAGTATGTGATAGAATGCAAGAAAGTAAATTCTCGATTAATATGGGTAAAACTGAATGTTGATGGAGAGAGATGGGTGATTATTGGTGCATATGCACCTGGGCATGAGAAGAAAGATCATGAGAGGCAAGTGTTTTGCGAGCAGCTGAATGAGTGTGTTAGTGGTTTTCATGCACAAGACCGGGTTATAGTGATGGGTTATTTGAATGCAAAGGTGAGTAATGTGGCAGTTGAGGGAATAATTGGTATACATGGGGTGTTCAGTGTTGTAAATGGAAATGGTGAAGAGCTTGTAGATTTATGTGCTGAAAAAGGACTGGTGATTGGGAATACCTGGTTTAAAAAGCGAGATATACATAAGTATACGTATGTAAGTAGGAGAGATGGCCAGAGAGCGTTATTGGATTACGTGTTAATTGACAGGTGCGCGAAAGAGAGACTTTTGTATGTAAATGTGCTGAGAGGTGCAACTGGAAGGATGTCTGATCATTATCTTGTGGAGGCTAAGGTGAAGATTTGTATGGGTTTTCAGAAAAGAAGAGTGAATGTTGGGGTGAAGAGGGTGGTGAGAGTAAGTGAGCTTGGGAAGGAGACTTGTGTGAGGAAGTACCAGGAGAGACTGAGTGCAGAATGGAAAAAGGTGAGAACAATGGAAGTAAGGGGAGTGGGGGAGGAATAGGATGTATTTAGGGAATCAGTGATGGATTGCGCAAAAGATGCTTGTGGCATGAGGAGCGTGGGAGGTGGGTTGATTAGAAAGGGTAGTGAGTGGTGGGATGAAGAAGTAAGATTATTAGTGAAAGAGAAGAAAGAGGCATTTGGATGATTTCTGCAGGGAAAAAATGCAATTGAGTGGGAGATGTATAAAAGAAAGAGACAGGAAGTCAAGAGAAAGGTGCAAGAGGTGAAAAAGAGGGCAAATGAGAGTTGGGGTGAGAGAGTATCATTAAATTTAGGGAGAATAAAAAGATGTTCTGGAAGGAGGTAAATAAAGTGCGTAAGACAAGGGAGCAAATGGGAACTTCAGTGAAGGGCACTAATGGGGAGGTGATAACAAGTAGTGGTGATGTGAGAAGGAGATGGAGTGAGTATTTTGAAGGTTTGTTGAATGTGTTTGATGATAGAGTGGCAGATATAGGGTGTTTTGGTTGAGGTGGTGTGCAAAGTGAGAGGTTTAGGGAAAAAGATGTGGTAAACTGAGAAGAGGTAGTAAAAGCTTTGCGGAAGATGAAAGCCGGCAAGGCAGCAGGTTTGGATGGTATATCTGTGGAATTTATTAAAAAAAGGGGGTGACTGTATTGTTGACTGGTTGGTAAGGTTATTTAATGTATGTATGACTCATGGTGAGGTGCCTGAGGATTGGCAGAATGCGTGCATAGTGCCATTGTACAAAGGCAAAGGGGATAAGAGTGAGTGCTCAAATTACAGAGGTATAAGTTTGTTGAGTATTCCTGGTAAATTATAGGGGAGGATATTCATTGAGAGGGTGAAGGCATGTACAGAGCATCAGATTGGGGAAGAGCAGTGTGGTTTCAGAGGTGGTAGAGGATGTGTGGATCAGGTGTTTGCTTTGAAGAATGTATGTGAGAAATACTTAGAAAAGCAAATGGATTTGTATGTAGCATTTATGGATCTGGAGAAGGCATATGATAGAGTTGATAGAGATGCTCTGTGGAAGGTATTAAATATATATGGTGTGGGAGGCAAGTTGTTAGAAGCAGTGAAAAGTTTTTATCGAGGATGTAAGGCATGTGTACGTGTAGGAAGAGAGGAAAGTGATTGGTTCTCAGTGAATGTAGGTTTGCGGCAGGCGTGTGTGATGTCTCCTTGGTTGTTTAATTTGTTTATGGATGGGGTTGTTAGGGAGGTGAATGCAAGAGTTTTGGAAAGAGGGGCAAGTATGAAGTCTGTTGTGGATGAGAGGGCTTGGGAAGTGAGTCAGTTGTTGTTCGCTGATGATACAGCGCTGGTGGCTGATTCATGTGAGAAACTGCAGAAGCTGGTGACTGAGTTTGGTAAAGTGTGTGAAAGAAGAAAGTTAAGAGTAAATGTGAATAAGAGCAAGGTTATTAGGTACAGTAGGGTTGAGGGTCAAGTCAATTGGGAGGTAAGTTTGAATGGAGAAAAACTGGAGGAAGTAAAGTGTTTTAGATATCTGGGAGTGGATCTGGTAGCGGATGGAGCAATGGAAGCGGAAGTGAATCATAGGGTGGGGGAGGGGGCGAAAATCCAGGGAGCATTGAAGAATCTGTGGAAGTCGAGAACATTATCTCGGAAAGCAAAAATGGGTATGTTTGAAGGAATAGTGGTTCCAACAATGTTGTATGGTTGCAAGGCGTGGGCTATGGATAGAGTTGTGCACAGGAGGGTGGATATTCTGGAAATGAGATGTTTGAGGACAATGTGTGGTGTGAGGTGGTTTGATCGAGTAAGTAATGTAAGGGTAAGAGAGATGTGTGGAAATAAAAAGAGCGTGGTTGAGAGAGCAGAAGAGGGTGTTTTGAAATGGTTTGGGCACATGGAGAGAATGAGCGAGGAAAGATTGACCAAGAGGATATATGTGTCGGAGGTGGAGGGAACGACGAGAAGTGGGAGACCAAATTGGAGTTGGAAAGATGGAGTGAAAAAGATTTTGAGTGATCGGGGCCTGAACATGCAGGAGGGTGAAAGGCTGGCAAGGAATAGAGTGAATTGGATCGAAAGTGGTATACCGGGGTTGACGTGCTGTCAGTGGATTGAATCAGGGCATGTGAAGCGTCTGGGGTAAACCATGGAAAGTTGTGTGGGGCCTGGATGTGGAAAGGGAGCTGTGGTTTCGGGCATTATTGCATGACAGATGGAGACTGAGTGTGAACGAATGGGGCCTTTGTTATCTTTCCCTAGTGCTACCTCGCACACATGAGGGGGGAGGGGGATGGTATTCCATGTGTGGCGAAGTGGCGATGGGAATGAATAAAGGCAGACAGTGTGAATTGTGTGCCTGGGTATATATGTATGTGTCTGTGTGTGTATATATATGTGTACATTGAGATGTATAGGTATGTATATTGGCATGTGTGGACATGTGTGTATATACATGTGTATGGGGGTGGGTTGGGCCATTTCTTTCTTCTGTTTCCTTGCGCTACCTCGCAAATGCGGGAGACAGCGACAAAGGAAAATAAATAAATAAAAAATAAATATATATATATATATATATATATATATATATATATATATATATATATATATATATATATATATATATATATATATATATATGCGCCCTTCACTGAAGTTCCCATTTGCTCCCTTGTCTTATGCACTTTATTTACCTCCTTCCAGAACATCTTTTTATTCTCCCTAAAATTTAATGATACTCTCTCACCCCAACTCTCATTTGCCCTCTTTTTCACCTCTTGCACCTTTCTCTTGACCTCCTGTCTCTTTCTTTTATACATCTCCCATTCAAATGCATTTTTTCCCTGCAAAAATCGTCCAATTGCCTCTCTCTTCTCTTTCACTAATAATCTGACTTCTTCATACCACCACTCACTAGCCTTTCTAATCAACCCACCTCCCACTCTTCTCATGCAACAAGCATCTTTTGCGCAATCCATCACTGATTCCCTAAATACATCCCATTCCTCCCCCACTCCCCTTACTTCCATTGTTCTCACCTTTTTCCATTCTGTACTCAGTCTCTCCTGGTACTTCCTCACACAAGTCTCCTTCCCAAGCTCACTTACTCTCACCACCCTCTTCACCCCAACATTCACTCTTCTTTTCTTAAAACCCATACAAATCTTCACTTAAGCCTCCACAAGATAATGATCAGACATCGCTCCAGTTGCACCTCTCAGCACATTAACATCCAAAAGTCTCTCTTTCGCGCGCCTGTCAATTAACACGTAATCCAATAACGCTCTCTGGCCATCTCTCCTACTTACATACGTATACTTATGTATATCTCGCTTTTTAAACCAGGTATTCCCAATCAGCAGTCCTTTTTCAGCACATAAATCTACAAGCTCTTCACCATTTCCATTTACAACACTGAACACCCCATGTATACCAATTATTCCCTCAACTGCCACATTACTCACCTTTGCATTCAAATCACCCATCACTATAACCCGGTCTCGTGCATCAAAACCACTAACACACTCATTCAGCTGCTCCCAAAACACTTGCCTCTCATGATCTTTCTTCTCATGCCCAGGTGCATATGCACCAATAATCACCCATCTCTCTCCATCAACTTTCAGTTTTACCCATATTAATCGAGAATTTACTTTCTTACATTCTATCACATACTCCCACAACTCCTGTTTCAGGAGTACTGCTACTCCTTCCCTTGCTCTTGTCCTCTCACTAACCCCTGACTTTACTCCCAAGACATTCCCAAACCACTCTTCCCCTTTACCCTTGAGCTTCGTTTTACTCAGAGCCAAAACATCCAGGTTCCTTTCCTCAAACATACTACCTATCTCTCCTTTTTTCACATCTTGGTTACATCCACAAACATTTAGACACCCCAGTCTGAGCCTTCGAGGAGGATAAGCACTCCCCGCGTGACTCCTTCTTCTGTTTCCCATTTTAGAAAGTTAAAAGAAATACAAGGAGGGGAGGATTTCTGGCCCCTCGCTCCCGTCCCCTCTAGTCACCTTCTACAACGCGCGAGGAATGCGTGGGAAGTATTCTTTCACCCTTATCCCCAGGATAATATACATATATATGCATATATATATATATATATATATATATATCTTTCTTTCTTTCATACTATTCGCCATTTCCCGCATTAGCGAGGTAGCGTTAAGAACAGAGGACTGGGCCTTAGAGGGAATATCCTCACCTGGCCCCCTTCTCTGTTCCTTCTTTTGGAAAATAAAAAAAAAACGAGAGTGGAGGATTTCCAGCCACCCGCTCCCTCCCCTTTTAGTCGCCTTCTACGACACGCAGGGAATACGTGGGAAGCACTCTTTCTCCCCTATCCCCAGGGATAATATATATATATATATATATATATATATATATATACATACGCACATATACACACATACACAAATATACATATATATACATATGAAAAATGTAAGAAATAATTTAGAAAACTGAAACTTCTAGCTTGAAATGAAATGAAAAAAAATGAATGTCACATAATGGTTCAACCTCTGGCTATGGAAAAGGGAAATGTATAATTTATTTACACAAACGTCAATAGTAGTTTTCATCAATTTAACCACTGTATCATACTGCCTGGTCCACTTCTCTTATCATGAAACAGGAATATTGGCTTATGATGTTTCTCAATTTTCTTCATTACACAAAGTACAACCATATCTTGGATACATGAGGGTAGGTAGTTGGTCATCCGCCATAATAAAGCCTTGACAGACCAAAAATTTTTCTGGACCTCAACTTTTCCAGTATATTTATGAAAAACACATGCTTTGAAGAACGTATGTGAGAAATACTTAGAAAAGCAAATGGATTTGTATGTAGCATTTATGGATCTGGAGAAGCCATATGATAGAGTTGATAGAGATGCTCTGTGGAAGGTATAAAGAATATATGGTGTGGGAGGCAAGTTGTTAGAAGCAGTGAAAAGTTTTTATCGAGGATGTAAGGCATGTGTACGTGTAGGAAGAGAGGAAAGTGATTGGTTCTCAGTGAATGTAGGTTTGCGGCAGGGGTGTGTGATGTCTCCTTGGTTGTTTAATTTGTTTATGGATGGGGTTGTTAGGGAGGTGAATGCAAGAGTTTTGGAAAGAGGGGCAAGTATGAAGTCTGTTGGGGATGAGAGAGCTTGGGAAGTGAGTCAGTTGTTGTTCGCTGATGTTACAGCGCTGGTGGCTGATTCATGTGAGAAACTGCAGAAGCTGGTGACTGAGTTTGGTAAAGTGTGTGAAAGAAGAAAGTTAAGAGTAAATGTGAATAAGAGTAAGGTTATTAATTACAGTAGGGTTGAGGGTCAAGTCAATTGGGAGGTAAGTTTGAATGGAGAAAAACTGGAGGAAGTAAAGTGTTTTAGATATCTGGGAGTGGATCTGGCAGCGGATGGAACCATGGAAGTGGAAGTGGATCATAGGGTGGGGGAGGGGGCGAAAATCCTGGGAGCCTTGAAGAATGTGTGGAAGTCGAGAACATTATCTCGGAAAGCAAAAATGGGTATGTTTGAAGGAATAGTGGTTCCAACAATGTTGTATGGTTGCGAGGCGTGGGCTATGGATAGAGTTGTGCGCAGGAGGGTGGATGTTCTGGAAATGAGATGTTTGAGGACAATGTGTGGTGTGAGGTGGTTTGATCGAGTAAGTAACGTAAGGGTAAGAGAGATGTGTGGAAATAAAAAGAGCGTGGTTGAGAGAGCAGAAGAGGGTGTTTTGAAATGGTTTGGGCACATGGAGAGGATGAGTGAGGAAAGATTGACCAAGAGGATATATGTGTCAGAGGTGGAGGGAACGAGGAGAAGTGGGAGACCAAATTGGAGGTGGAAAGATGGAGTGAAAAAGATTTTGTGTGATCGGGGCCTGAACATGCAGGAGGGTGAAAGGAGGGCAATGAATAGAGTGAATTGGATCGATGTGGTATACCGGGGTTGACGTGCTGTCAGTGGATTGAATCAGGGCATGTGAAATGTCTGGGGTAAACCATGGAAAGCTGTGTAGGTATGTATATTTGCGTGTGTGGACGTGTATGTATATACATGTGTATGGGGGTGGGTTGAGCCATTTCTTTCGTCTGTTTCCTTGTGCTACCTCGCATACGCGGGAGACAGCGGCAAAAAAAAAAAATATATATATATATATATATATATATATATATATATATATATATATATATATATATATATATATATATATTCTTTTATCTATTATAATTTGTCGCTGTCTCCTGTGTTAGCGAGGTAGCGCAAGGAAACAGACAAAAGAATGGCCCAACCCACCCACATACACATGTATATACATAAACGTCCAAATATGCACATATACATACCTATACATTTCAATGTATACATACATATAGATACGCAGACATATACATATATGCACATGCACATATTCATACGTGCTACCTTCATCCATTCCTGCCATCACCCCGCCACACATGAAATGACACCCCCTCCCTCCACGTGTGTGTTAGGTAGCATTAGGAAAGGACAACAAAGGCCACATTCGTCCACGCTCAGACTTTAGCTATCATGTCTAATGCACCAAAATCACAGCTTCCTTTCCACATCCAGGCTCCACAAATCTCTCCATGGCTTACTCCAGACCAGACGTTTCACATGCCTTGTTTCAATCCATTGACAGCATGTCCACCCTGGTATACTGCATCATTCCAATTCACTCTATTCCTTGCACGCCTTTCACCCTCCTGTATGTTCAGGCCCCGATCGCTCAAAATCTTTTTCACTCCATCCTTCCACCTCCATTTTGGTCTCCCACTTCTCGTTCCCTCCATCTCTGACACATATACCCCCTTTGTTAATCTTTCCTCGCTCATTCTCTCCATGTGACCAAACCTTTTCAATACACCCTCTTCTGCTCTCTCAACCACACTCTTTTTATTACCACACATCTCTCTTACGCTTTCATTACTTACTCGATCAAACCACCTCACACTACATACTGTCCTCAAACATCTCATTTCCAACACATCCACCCTCCTCCGCAAAACCCTATCAATAGCCCATGCTTTGTAACCGTATAACATTGTTGGAACCAATATTTTTTCAAACATACCCATGTAAGTGTATATATGTATATGTCTATGTTTGTGTATGTATATGTATGTATACACTGATATGCTTATGTATGTATATGCATATGTATGTATGTGAGTGGATGGGCTATTCTTCATCTGTTTCCTGGCACTACCTTGCTGACATGGGAAACAGTGATTATCAATAATAAATAAATATATAATAAATATATATAGATAAAAAGAGTGTGGTTGAGAGAGAAGAGGGTGTGTTGAAATGGTTTGGACACATGGAGAGAATGAGTGAGGAAAGATTGACAGAGGATATATGTGTCAGAGGTAGAAGGAACAAGGAGAAGCGGGAGACCAAATTCGAGGTGGAAGGATTAGGTGAAAAAGATTTTAAGCAATCGGGGGCTGAACATACAGGAGGGTGAAAGGTGTGCAAGGAATAGAGTGATTTGGAACAATGTGGTATACCCGGATCGATGTGCTATCACTGGACTGAATCAGGGCATGTGAAGCATCTGGAGTAAACCATGGAGGGTTCTGTGGGGATAAGAGAGAAAGAATACTTCCCACGTATTCCATGCATGACATAGAAGGTAACTAAAAGCAGAGGGAGTGGGAGGCTGGAAATCCTTCCCTCTCATTTTCAATTTTCCAAATGAAGCAACAGAGAAGGGGCCCAAGTGAGGATTTCCCTCAAAGGCTGGCCTTTGTTTTCTTTTCCTAATGCTACCTCGCACATGCATGGGGGGGAAGGGGGTGCCATTTCAAGTGTGGCGGGGTGGCGATGGAAAAGGATGAAGGCAGCAAGTATGAATATGTACATGAGTATATGTATATGTCTGTGTATGTATATGTATGTATACATTGAAATGTATAGGTGTGTATATGTGCATGTGTGGACATTCATGTATGTACATGTGTATGTGGGTGAGTTGGGCCATTTTTTCGTCTGTTTCCTTGTGCTACCTCACTAACGTGGGAGACAGCAACAAAGTATAATGAAAATTAATGATATTCATACTTGCTTGCCTTCATCCATTCCTGTTGCTACCCTGCCCCACAGGAAACAGCATCACTACCCCCTGCTTCAGCAAGGAAACACCAGGAAAACAGACAAAAAAAGGCCACATTCATTCATAGCACTAATGCTGGAAATGGTGACCGAGTATGAAAAAAATGAAATGTATAAATGCATTTTAACTTGTAATGAACATGTGAGCATACTCAAGAAACATTTTTACTCTAAAATCATCCATAAACCTACCACACATCTCAAAAGGTTAATCATGAAAATGCTACAAAAATATTCTCTCAACTGAATGGCTCCACTCCTTACCTTTTTACTCCTAACACTTATGACACAATCAGAACTATCAAGAATTCACCCACAAAAAGCCCTAACAAGATATCACACTTCTACATAAAGTGGCGTGTGTCATTAACAGTCCAAGTTTTTGCTGATAACTTCAGACAGCCTAAGCTATATGACTTAATCTCTAACAGCTGGAACTTATTCATGTGATACCCATCCTGAAACCCATCAAAGCTTTCGGTTCTCCTTCCCTTTGCTTACCAATATCACTAATTTTAATAGTGTCCAAACTCCTCACATACTAATTCATAATAAAATCAACCAAACATCCCACTTGCAAATTCTTAATGCAGCTTCAGATCTAAATATACCACTATCATACTGCCTGCAAACCTTATGCAACACATTCTAGATGACCTTAACCCGTCATAACATCTCCCTTACCCTGTGCTCAAGGTATCTAACAATAAGGAACTGGATACTGTTCTCTGACATATCTAACAAAAAAGATACTCAACACCACCTTCCATGACAGTGATACAAAATGGTTTTCGAGCTTTCAAGCCAGTCACCAAATAATATGAGACCACAGCTACAGAACAGTCTCTTAAGATTGCTAAAACTTTTTTATTTGAATTGTGAGGAATTTGAAAGGTGCAAGGGAAACTGATTGAAAATTGGAAAGACAAACCAGAGAAAGTATAGTATGTGTGAGAATGAAGAAAATATTTGATAAACATGTGAATTCCTTCAATGATTTTTGGATATTTACAGAGATCCTAGATGAGCCATCTTGCAGATATAATAGAGACATTGAACTAGGTGTTGATCAATGGACAATATATATCCTTGTGCCAGTGCTTAATAGGTATATTTATTTTGATCATAGGACCTGTGGAGGCAGTAGCAGATATAGGTGGTGAAGGCCAATTACGAGTAGTAACAGAGTGGGATCATGAGGTTTCCCTGGAGAGGACCTCATACCGAGTGTTAGAGTCCACCAGCCAGGTAGCTGCAGAGATGTTCCCCATCCTGTCCCGCCAGCAGACACACATATCTGGAGACCTTGTCAACCGTTATGAGTGGATCTATTCTCCAGCAAGCCACCACAGTAATGGGCATGGCATGAAGGTAGTAACTGTGATTTGGTGCTGATTGTGATTATAATGACTTATGGTTATGTTCTGTGTCTGTGGCTAAATTCTTAATGTCCTAAAAGACACATGCTGTACTCAGAGACTCAAAATTAAGAAGTGTGATCAATGATAAAATTAATCAGTGTATCACTCTTCCACTTTCAGGTGACTGGGAATCTGAGGGTAAATGGTGCCGACCTTCTGACTCTTAGTTATGATCCTGTTTCTTCATCGGAGGCACTGCTATCTGTCTCAGGCCAGATGCTGATCAACATCACATATGATTCTGTGGGACGACCTGTTAGATGGGTTCCAGTTTCACCACTGGTTCCAAGCAACGTCAGCTATGATCACTGGGGACACATAACTGGGTGGACCCGTGGCAGTCTATCTGAGCAGTACTACTATGATGACTTCTTGCGGCTTAAGTCTATCATTTATGCTGATGGTGCTACTGTCAACTATGACTACAGAGATAAATTAACGGTAAAGATATTATCTTGAAATTTTTACAGGCATGAAACTCATTACTCACTGTATGATAATTTTAGTTTGTTGTTAGTAGACAAAATAAGATTCCTCAGATCTTTCTGTGATATATCTGAGCAAGACTGAAATTTCTGCTTTGTAGTCCCTCTTAAATTTTCTGAAAACTATCATAAGCATACAAGATAGGAATTTCATTTTGCGATTTTTCATGGGGGGTACAGAGAATATTTTAGGAAATAGCCATACATATGTCATTACATCTTCTTTCTTTATAATATACCTTGCGTTTATTTAGTCTTACCTTTCACTTAGAGAAGATTGCTACCTGTAGACCATTTTGATATGAAAGCAGATATTGTCTTGATTTGTTCAATAAACAGCAAGATGTACAGTATATCTTCCTGAAGGATTATTGGATAGATTAGTCAAATTTTATCATACTACAGGTACACCGCCAATTTTCAGGCACTCTTGGTTCCAAAGCCTTGTTGGATTAACCATTTTGCCAGACCAACCATGGTCACATAATGATAATTCATCAACACACCTCTAACTCACTAATTATACATATCCCATGTGTTTAAAGTATTCCAGGGATAGCTAGAAATTTAAAGTAAACAAATATCAAATGTTTGAGCACCCTAAGATGGTAAGTCTGTCCTTACATTGTTTGAATCCAGTGGCGTATCTAGGGTATTGCAGGTAGGGCAGGTGCCCTGGGTGCCACTTGAAGGCGGACACCAGTGGTGTATTGGTGTCCTGGATCCAGACAAAGATCGGATCTTAAAGATTTAGATTTATTTGACCATGAAAACATATCTTTGGCATTTGGAATCACATTGATATCATTATTGTTCAATAGTTATTCACAAAAATTGATATTTCTGTAGTTATTCAGAAAAATTGATATTTCTGTAATGTTGTCCTGGATTCAGACAATGATTCATATTACTCCCAAAATCTTATCAATTGGTCCTTGTGTCATTTCTGACTTTCCTTGAAAATTTCATCAAAACTTGTTCATAACTTTGTTGAAAGTTGCTCACAAACAAACAAACGCCAGTAAAAACATAATCTCCTTGGCGGAGGTAATAGAAATAAAAAATGTCGGCACAATTTCAGTGCTTGCCATAGGAGCTATTTCCCCTAGATACACCTGTTTGAATCCTGTAGGGTCTTCTTCATCTTCTGTTGTTAGTGTTTTCCTAGGTGTGCATCGCCAGAATAATGCAGTTTTGTATGCATTATACAACTGCTCAGAACTGAGGTGCTCGTCAGCTACAAGTTTCACATATTCGTCCACATACTCGGCAGCTCCTTTGTGGTTTGCAGACAGCTTTTCTCCACACACTTTATTCATGGAAATTCCATGACGCTTCTTGAATTTTTGAAGCCATCCTTCACTATAGTCATGCTCATGTTGTGATTTAAGTTCTTTATGGAACAACTTAGCCTGGTCCATTATCATGCTACCTGACAATTCCACTCCATCACTCTGACACTGTCAAAACCATTCCATCATCACTCGATTGTGCTCACTACTCTTACCATCTTTCATAGTTTTTCTAATCGTCATTTGCGTCTTAGAATTGCTGTCTGCATAGAATTTCAATATTTTCTCCCTTTGCTTCTCTACATTATAAACAGTTGATGAACCAATACTGTAGATGTCACACAGCTTACGCACCAAACACCACGGTCCATTTTTTTCAACAGTTCTACTTTATCTTGGATTGATATGGACTAGTGTTTACAACTGACACTCATATTTCTTAGAAGCCATAGGTAGGGTTAGATTTAAGCAAAATAAGCTAAGAATCTCACAGAATTGTGGTATCATCAACAGTGAGTGCAGTGTAAAGAATGTAAATAAGCACGCCCTATACACAAAACCATCTGTGGCCACCCTGTGATAATTTCAAGTTCCCTCATGTAATTTTGTCCGGACTAAAGGAGGTACCGAACCAACAGTAGCTGGAAAATCGGTGGTGTACCTGTAACAAGTTTCTTGCTTAATTTCATGTTATGTTCTTGGCTTCTCCATCCTTACATTACTCAAAGAACTGTCCACAGACCACATCATCAATCTTTTTTAAAACCTTAAAGGTTATGATCAGGTCACCCCTCACTCTTTTCTCTCCAAAGGTGGGTAAATCTAAAGCCTCCAGCTTTTTCCAGCAATTTAGCTCTCTTAATTCTGGTACTGTCTTTGTTGCCCTCCTCCGCCATAGCCATATTCAGATTTGCTAGGTAAACCTCTTGAAATACTATTCAACATGTCACTGGATAGAGGCAGAGTGCCAAGGAATGGAATAGGACAAGTATATTACATGTCTATAAGAAAGGATACTTAGATTGAACCAGGGCATGTGAAGTGTCTGGGGTAAACCATGGAAAGTTTGGTGGGGCCTGGATATGGAAAGGGAGTTGTGGTTTCGGTGCATTATTACATGACAGCCAGAGACTGAGTGTGAACGAATGTGGCCTTTGTTGTCTTTTCCTAGCACTACCTTGCGCATATGAGGGGGGAGGGGGTTGTTATTTCATGTGTGGCGGGGTGGCAATGGGAATGAATAAAGGCAGACAGTATGAATTATGTACATGTGTATATATGTATATGTCTGTGTGTGTATATATATGTATACGTTGAGATGTATAGGTATGT
The DNA here is from genome assembly GCF_036320965.1 of Panulirus ornatus. NCBI lineage: Eukaryota > Metazoa > Arthropoda > Malacostraca > Decapoda > Palinuridae > Panulirus > Panulirus ornatus. The sequence goes on from NC_092261.1 coordinate 27,838,143, forward strand.
ATATTGCGTGTGTGGACATGTATGTATATACATGTGTATGTGGGTGGGTTGGGCCATTCTTTCATCTGTTTCCTTGCACTACCTTGCTAATGTGGGAGACAGCGACAAAGCAAAATAAATAAAAGATAAATAGATAAGAAAGGATACTAGGAAGAGACACTGAACAGTAGACCAATCTCACTGACAAGTGAGGTCTGTAATATTCTGGAAAAGATAGTTAGAGAGCAAATGGATGACTTTCTACAAGGGAGAATTGCTTCAGTGAACAACAGCATGGTTTTCAGTAAAAGAGATCATGTGAAACAAACCTTTTAACTTTCTACACGACAGTGAGCTTTTTTAAAACAGTTTGAAAGGGAAGGATGGGTGCATTGTTTATATCTGAATCACCAGGCTGGAATATTGGGGCTCCTTCAATGGATTGAAGATTTTTTCTGCAGAAGGGAACAAAAGATGCACATCAGAGAAACCCTCTCCAAATAGATCAAGATGACCAACAGAGTGCCACAGGGTTTTGTTCTGGGACCGTTCCTTTTTTCTTATTTAGAGATATGATTTGCCTGAAGGTACTGACTCCTACCTAAATAGGTTTGCAGATGATTCAAAGGTCATGAGGGAAGCGGAAAGTGGGAGGACTGCATCAATTCACAGCAGAACTTAAACAGACTCCAAAGTTCATCTGATCTATGTTTAACAAAATTCAAGAGCAGATGTCAAGTAAGTAAGATGGGAGAAAGTGACAGAGGCCTCAACATGATTATCTAGCAGAAAATAAGCTGCAGGATTCTCTATGAGGACTTGGGAACAGACATTATCCCTAACCCGCTGCCTTGCCGGCTTTCATCTTCTTCAAAGCTTTTACTACCTCTTCTATGTTTACCAAATCATTTTCCGTAACCCTCTCACTTTTCACACTACCTCGACCAAAACATCCTATATCTGCCACTCTATCCTCAAACACATTCAACAAGCCTTCAAAATACTCACTCCATCTCCTTCTCACATCACCACTACTTGTTATCTCCTCCCCATTAGCCCCCTTTCACTGATGTTTCCATTTGTTCCCCGTCTTATGCACTTTATTTACCTCCTTCCAAAAATCTTTTTTTTTTTTTTTTATACTTTGTCGCTGTCTCCCGCGTTTGCGAGGTAGCACAAGGAAACAGACGAAAGAAATGGCCCAACCCCCCCCATACACATGTATATACATACGTCCACACACGCAAATATACATACCTACACAGCTTTCCATGGTTTACCCCAGATGCTTCACATGCCTTGATTCAATCCACTGACAGCACATCAACCCCGGTATACCACATCGCTCCAATTCACTCTATTCCTTGCCCTCCTTTCACCCTCCTGCATGTTCAGGCCCCGATCACACAAAATCTTTTTCACTCCATCTTTCCACCTCCAATTTGGTCTCCCTCTTCTCCTCGTTCCCTCCACCTCCGACACATATATCCTCTTGGTCAATCTTTCCTCACTCATTCTCTCCATGTGCCCAAACCACTTCAAAACACCCTCTTCTGCTCTCTCAACCACGCTCTTTTTATTTCCACACATCTCTCTTACCCTTACGTTACTCACTCGATCAAACCACCTCACACCACACATTGTCCTCAAACATCTCATTTCCAGCACATCCATCCTCCTGCGCACAACTCTATCCATAGCCCACGCCTCGCAACCACACAACATTGTTGGAACCACTACTCCCTCAAACATACCCATTTTTGCTTTCCGAGATAATGTTCTCGACTTCCACACATTCTTCAAGGCCCCCAGAATTTTCGCCCCCTCCCCCACCCTATGGTCCACTTTCGCTTCCATGGTTCCATCCGCTGCCAGATCCACTCCCAGATATATAAAACACTTCACTTCCTCCAGTTTTTCTCCATTCAAACTCACCTCCCAATTGACTTGACCCTCAACCCTACTGTACCTAATAACCTTGCTCTTATTCACATTTACTCCTAACTTTCTTCTTCCACACACTTTACCAAACTCAGTCACCAGCTTCTGCAGTTTCTCACATGAATCAGCCACCAGCGCTATATCATCAGCGAACAACAACTGACTCACTTCCCAAGCTCTCTCATCCCCAACAGACTTCATACTTGCCCCTCTTTCCAAAACTCTTGCATTTACCTCCCTAACAACCCCATCCATAAACAAATTAAACACCCATGGAGACATCACACACCCCTGCCGCAAACCTACATTCACTGAGAACCAATCACTTTCCTCTCTTCCTACACGTACACATGCCTTACATCCTCGATAAAAACTTTTCACTGCTTCTAACAACTTTCCTCCCACACCATATATTCTTAATACCTTCCACAGAGCATCTCTATCAACTCTATCATATGCCTTCTCCAGATCCATAAATGCTACATACAAATCCATTTGCTTTTCTAAGTATTTCTCACATACATTCTTCAAAGCAAACACCTGATCCACACATCCTCTACCACTTCTGAAACCACACTGCTCTTCCCCAATCTGATGCTCTGTACATGCCTTCACCCTCTCAATCAATACCCTCCCATATAATTTACCAGGAATACTCAACAAACTTATACCTCTGTAATTTGAGCACTCACTCTTATCCCCTTTGCCTTTGTACAATGGCACTATGCACGCATTTCGCCAATCCTCAGGCACCTCACCATGAGTCATACATACATTAAATAACCTTACCAACCAGTCAACAATACACTCACCCCCTTTTTTAATAAATTCCACTGCAATACCATCCAAACCTGCTGCCTTGCCGGCTTTCATCTTCCGCAAAGCTTTCACTACCTCTTCTCTGTTTACCAAATCATTTTCCCTAACCCTCTCACTTTGCACACCACCTCGACCAAAACACCCTATATCTGCCACTCTATCATCAAACACATTCAACAAACCTTCAAAATACTCACTCCATCTCCTTCTCACATCACCACTACTTGTTATCACCTCCCCATTTGCGCCCTTCACTGAAGTTCCCATTTGCTCCCTTGTCTTACGCATTTTATTTACCTCCTTCCAGAACATCTTTTTATTTATTTATTTATTTTGCTTTGTCGCTCTCTCCCGCGTTTGCAAGGTAGCGCAAGGAAACAGACGAAAGAAATGGCCCAACCCACCCCCATACACATGTATATACATACACGTCACACACACGCAAATATACATACCCATACATCTCATTGTACACATATATATACACACACAGACACATACATATATACACATGCACACAATTCACACTGCCTTTATTCATTCCCATCGCCACCTAGCCACACATGGAATAACATCCCCCTCCCCCTCATGTGTGCGAGGTAGCGCTAGGAAAAGACAACAAAGGCCCCATTCGTTCACTCTCAGTCTAAAATTTAATGATACTCTCTCACCCCAACTCTCATTTGCCCTCTTTTTCACCTCTTGCACCTTTCTCTTGACCTCCTGCCTCTTTCTTTTATACATCTCCCACTCATTTGCATCACTTCCCTGCAAAAATCGGTCAAATGCCTCTCTTTTCTCTTTCACTAATAATCTTACCTCTTCATCCCACCTCTCACTACCCTTTCTAATCTGCCCACCTCCCATGCTTCTCATGCCACAAGCATCTTTTGTGCAAGCCATCACTGCTTCCCTAAATACATTCCATTCCTCCCCCACTCCCCTTACGTCCTTTGTTCTCACCTTTTTCCATTCTGTACTTAGTCTCTCCTGGGACTTCCTCACACAAGTCTCCTTCCCAAGCTCCTGGTCTTGCTTTCCCTCATACTCTCTTATACTACTTACAGTGTGATTTAGGGTTTAGGGGGAATGAGGGGGTTAAAATTTGTTCACTTCATCTTATGGTAAGCTCATGATGTGTACTTTATTGCTTAGAACATGGTGCTAAGCTGAAATTTGCTCAAAGTGAGCTCTGTCCTTTGGGTGAAACAGTGGGATTACCCACTGATTATCAGTGGGACTCTGTCTGTTATTGTTACAGTTCCTCTTTTTAAAGAAAGAAGCTAAAGTAATTGCAAGCGCTTACGAGGAGCAAGCCTCCTTAGCTTAGTAGGATTAGTGAGCCCCTGGGTTAAAATCAAGGTAGTGTTTTTTATGAAGGAAAGAGGATGTGTAGACCAGAATTTTGCTCTTGGTCATGTAATGGAGAAATTTATAGAGAAAGGGATGTACGGTATTTTTGGATTTAAAAAAGGTACATGTTAAAGTGAATAGGAAAGGACTTAAGTTCTGACTCCATATGGTGTGCAGAACAGACCTTACTGTTGTTGTGAAATTTTACAGTGAAAGAGAGCATGTGTGACAGAGTGTGGTGGAATGAGTGAGTGCTTTGAAATGAAAGTGAGTTTGCCAAAGTTGTATGATGTTACCATGGTTGTTATGGATGGGGCTGTATGTGAGTTGAAATTAAGGTTGAGTAATTGTGATGTGATACTTAACTGTAGAGAAACAGAATGGAAGCTGTCACTTTTGCAGCATGCAGTTGATGATAAGGTGTAAATTTTATCGAAGGAAGAAGCAGATAGAATGGTAAGCCAGTTTGATGACACTATTAGGAGGATGTTGAAAGTGAATATGAACAGAATTACAACACTAGTTATTTAAGGTGAATGAGAGATTAGAGTATAAGCTAAATATGGATGGTGAAGAACTGAAGGTTGTGGATGAGTTCTTATACTTGAAAGTAAAGCTTAGTGAGAATGATGATGGGAAGCTGAAGTTGAAAGTTAAGTCATGCAGAGAAGAAAAATTGTAGATGCACTGAGAGCTTAAGCATACAGTGGGCAAGGAACTTCCATGAAGAAGTACCTAATCCATGGCAGATATTTTGATGTGAAATCTAAAAGTATATAGTCAAAATGGGTCAGACTTGGATTACTTACATAGTATAGTTGAAATTGGACAGTTGAACAGAATGAAGAATGAGGATGTGGGAAGAAGATCTTAGATAGATGCATGGATATGAACTTACTTTTAAGGATGATATGGTCTTGTATAATTATATGGCTGATGGTAAGTTAATCAAGAAAATATAAATCAGTACAGTAAAGGGTACAAGGATGAGAAGTAGAATACAGAAGAGATAGATATGTGCAGTAAGGAAAATGAGTAGGGTTGGAGATTTTTCAGGTGAAGATGACAGATATATTCTTGAGAATTGGATGCAGTGTAAGCATTTTGGATATGGAGGTGGTATGAATGGAAGATGTTAATCTCATTTCAATCAATTTAGTGTGTAAAGTGAAAAAGTTAGTACTTTTATGAGTTAATTACTTATTTGAAGTGTAGTATGGGGAGAGAGGTCTACACTTATGGGGCCCCATCTTTTGAATTTCCTTTACCATCAAATAGCTTTTTGAGCATCTGAATACTGCCAAAAATTGCAGTTTTATCACGTATTTCATTCCAGCCATCCATACTCTTACATTAAACCAGTACATCCTCATGTCTTTTCTAAGCTTCTCACCAATTTTCTTGTAATGACCTGTGGTGGCTGGCATTGCATGTCATGAAGGACAGCTCACTCTAGACATCATTCAACCAACTTAGATTCTTAAAAGGTAATATTTTGGTCACCCCTAATTTTTTCTCTTCTCTCCTCCATTGTAGACATATTTGTAGCTCTCAGACTCTCAGTATACAATAACTCCTCCCTCTTAGTTCATGTAATATCTTAGCTGTCATTCTGTGGACTCTCTCAGTTAAATCTTGGCACTTTTTTAGGTCCAGTAACCAAGCTAAGGAAGCATATTCCAGTTTTGTCTATGTTGTGAATATTTTATTGAACATATGGTATCCATGATTCTGATATTTGCCAGTAGACAGCCTGCATCCCTAGCAGTTCTGATGTGGAGCTCAGGTAACAGGTTGGACACACTGTTAACACCTAGGTCTCTTACACTATAGATTCTTGTAGCTTATTTCCAGCCGTATCTTGGGATCTTTTTTGTCTGTGTCCTGTCCTTATTACTTTGCACTTAGTTTGAATTTCTTCAGCCAATTATAAGGCTTATTTTAGAGTGTATGTAGGTCCCCTTGTAAGCTGGTGCAATCATTTTGTTAACTTCTCCCATAGCCATAATCATCCATAATCATGTTGAAGTAAGACTTCAGTCCATCAGATGTGTCATGAACATATACCAAGAGGAGTAGTAGGCCAAAGACCAAGGCCTTAGAAATGCAATCAGTAACTCCAAATCATTTTGATGATGCTCCTCTGATGTCTCTTCCTTGCTTCCTTCCACTAAGATAATTTACTGTACAGTGAAGGGGGTCTGTGCCTTATTCCTGCTTGTAGATCCAACCTCTAAATTAGGCTCCAATCTGAAATATTGAATGCTTTCTGGCCGTCCAGGAATTCAGACTCCATTTCCATCTCTTTTGTTTAAGATGGTGCTCATTTTGTCAGAGAAGTCTATGAGATTTGTATTCATGATCTTCCAGTTAAGCAGTTCCACTTTCACAAGTAGGTGTCTGTTTGCTTTCAGATTACCTTTTCCAGAGTTTTGTAAATTATACTTGTTAGGGAGACTGGTGTGCAATTTGCAGCAATTTTCTATTTGCCTTTCTTTAAGTACATTTGTCCTCTTCTACTGTGCTTTCCTCTAGTGCCATACTGAACAATATTTCAAGCATCATAACAGGTTGCTTTATACATTCTCCTAGTTTAAATGAAGGGCCTTCATTAGGAGGTAAGCCTTGTATGAGTCAAATATTTTGACAGTTATATCCTTTAGGCCACTTTTGACATTTTCTAAGACTTCCACCCCCATCTCATTTTGTTCATGTAAAGGAAACAGTGTCCTTCACTGTAAGAACACTTCTAAACTTCATATTCAGTTCCTTCCATATTTCCTTATCAGTCTCAACTGGTCACCTGATGAATCCCTTAGTCCTATTAAATACTCTATAACTGACCATTTGCTCTTGACAAAATTCCCTGCACCATCCTCTTTATCTTGCAGCGCTTATTTCTTGCTCTCTTATACTTTAGAATTGCTGGCTGACCACTGTTCATCTGTATCTCCTCCACAGTACATCTTTACTCTTTTTTGTGTTTTGATGTAATTCATTGAATCATGTCTGCTTTTTAGCCTATTTCCTCAGTTTACATCCATGGTACCCATCTTAATTCTTTCATTGTAGATCTCATAGGACCTTTTCTTGCACTGGTTTGTACTCCAGTTTTAGAACTCCATTTCCTTATCTATACTATCAAAGAACTGGTTCCATTGTCTGTATTGTCATGATTAAATTGTCTCTCTGAGCTCTGTCTTCCTTTGGGTCCTGTTTAACTATATGATCAAATTCAAGCATTTCATGGTCACATTTCCAACTTGGTGTATCATATTTGATTTGTTCAGATTTCATGCTACAATTCTGATGGTTCTCATAGGCTCAGTGACATGCTGATACAGGAACTTTTCTTGTATACATGATAGGACTTAGTGCATCCAAGATTCCCTATTACCATGAGGATTTAGATTATCCAATATATTTCTTTGTAACTGAAATCTCCCATAATCAGAACTTTAGCATCTCCAAGGAGGGTATCTTTCTTCTTTCATCATCCTAATGTTCCTTCATTTTCATTACTGTATGGTTGTTCAGGGTCACTTGTTTCTTGAAGGGTTGTCAACTATCATCATGTTTGTACACTTCTTTCTTAGAACAATTATATCAATTTTGTACAGTTTGAATAAACCATTCATCAATATTTTTTGAAATCTAATGGTGTCCAATATTAGGAAGGCCAACCCCTTGTATTTTCTGTCCCACCTTGCTTTCCTGTACCCCTCTGGATAGATTAGGCAAAATGTAACTCTTTCCTGAGTTTTGTCTCCACCACTCCAACAACATCAGGATTGCTCTATCTGATTCAGTCTTTAAACACTAGTTTCTTACCATTTACTACCATATGCTGCAAATCCATTTGGATTTGTATACATAATCTTTAGCCTAAGGCACAGAGTACTTCTAAGTATCAGCTTTTCAAGCTTGAAATGGGTGTAATGTTTCTCCCCTCTGGTCTCATGTTTCCTTTCATTTTTTTGCCTGTTTTCTAGATTCTTCAGTCTTCTCTCTCCCTCTCTCTTTTCTTGGTTTGTAACCTCAGTTCATCCTTTTTGGAAAGTTTACTAGCTAGTTTAGACATCTTTTGGCTACCCATCTCCATATCATAGGTCATCTTCAGTGGTTGGCCTTTAACTATTTAATGTCTGACTAGGTTTTCCTTACCAATCCTTAGAGTTATGACTTTTTGAATGTTTTGATAATGTAGTTATTTACATATTTATTTATTTTGCTTTGTCGCTGTCTCCCGCGTTTGCGAGGTAGCGCAAGTAAACAGACGAAAGAAAATGGCCCAACCCACCCCCTTACCCACTTATATACATACTCGTCCACCCACGCAAATATGCATACCTATACATCTCAAAGTACACATATATATACACACACAGACATATACATATATACACATGTACATAATTCATACTGTCTGCCTTTATTTATTCCCATCGCCACCTCACCACACATGGAATAACATCCCCCTCCCCCCTCATGTGTGCGCGGTAGCGCTAGGAAAAGACAACAAAGGCCCCATTCGTTCACACTCAGTCTCTAGCTGTTATGTAATAATGCCCGAAACCACAGCTCCCTTTCCACATCCAGGCCCCACAGAACTTTCCATGGTTTACCCCAGATGCTTCACATGCCCTGATTCAATTCATCGACAGCACGTCGACCCCAGTATACCACATCGATCCAATTCACTCTATTCCTTGCCCGCCTTTCACCCTCATGCATGTTCAGGCCCCGATCACTCAAAATCTTTTTCACTTCATCTTTCCACCTCCAATTTGGTCTCCCACTTCTCCTCCTTCCCTCCACCTCCGACGCATATATCCTCTTGGTCAATCTTTTCTCACGCATTCTCTCCATGTGACCAAACCATTTCAAAACACCCTCTTCTGCTCTCTCAACCACGCTCTTTTTATTTCCACACATCTCTCTTACCCTTACGTTACTTACTCGATCAAACCACCTCACACCACATATTGTCCTAAAACATCTCATTTCCAGCACATCCACCCTCCTGCGCACAACTCTATCCATAGCCCACGCCTCGCAACCATACAACATTGTTGGAACCACTATTCCTTCAAACATACCCATTTTTGCTTTCCGGGATAATGTTCTCGACTTCCAAACATTTTTCAAGGCTCCCAGGATTTTCGCCCCCTCCCCACCCTATGATTCACTTCCGCTTCCATGGTTCCATCCGCTGCCAGATCCACTCCCAGATATCTAAAACACTTTACTTCCTCCAGTTTTTCTCCATTCAAACTTACCTCCCAATTGACTTGACCCTCAACCCTACTGTACCTAATAACCTTGCTCTTATTCACATTTCCTCTTAACTTTCTTCTTTCACACCTTTTACCAAACTCAGTTACCAGCTTCTGCAGTTTCTCACATGAATCCACCACCAGTGCTGTATCATCAGCGAACAACAACTGACTCACTTCCCAAGCTCTCTCATCCACAACAGACTGCATACTTGCCCCTCTTTCCAAAACTCGCATTCACCTCCCTAACCCCATCCATAAACAAATTAAACAACCATGGAGTTATCCCAACATTTTCTTTGACATTCATATAACAATGAGAAAAAGAATCACTTTGGAAATATATTTTGTCCACTATTTTCACACTAATAGTGTAAAAGTTTTATGGATGATTCAGCACAACGCACTGAAAGGTGCAGAAGGAAAGCCTGAGTATCAAGTGTTGTCACAGTGCATGTTTTATCATAATTTTGCTTATAGAAAACAATCACTGATTATTATTGTTTCATCTTATGTAACAAATCTATCCTAGTTATAATTAATGATTCATTTATATTTTCATAACAGCAAAACTATAAAATGTATGTAAAATTACCTGATGCAGCAGTCAGATTCAGTGCTGGCAGTGTTGTGCAGGTGCTAGCAATAATGCTTTTGATTTTGCAAGAAAACCTTCTTCTGGCTCATCTTAGTCAACTCTCAATGCTAGAAGAGTCATGGTCCATAAAATCACTCTCCAAGTGATCCATGTACAAATCATCATGAAATAATTCAAGGTTATCTTTTGCCTGTTCCTGTAAATTGAGCTAAAAGCTACTCAGTTTTCTTCCAAGTAAACTCAAGAAAATATATTCTTATTGGCTATGGGGAGCCATCTCATCCATCACCCAAACTTAGTGCATGGTCTTGAAGCTGAGGCATTAAACATTATGTAAATATCCATCTAGAGATATCACTCAGCTTGTGCGAATATCCATCTGGAGACAATTAGAGGTTAATGTATTGCCTGTATCAGCCAAGTGTCCCAACTTCTTTTACCTCTAATCAAGTACCTTTATGACTTCCTAAACTTCCTTAGCTTTTCTTTCTTTCTTTCTTTGGAGAATGTTCTTCCATTTTAAGGATCATCACCAACACTCTTTAAATATTTTTCACTCTGCACAGTCTCTGATAAGCGACCTAACTTTCAGTTATTTCTTATAGTTTCATTGTGCCTTCAACCCTTATCTTGAATCTACATTTTCATTGCTTCACATTTATGCTGAACAATATGTATTCTTTTAAGTTTTCCATCCAGTACTTCACATATCCCTGATAGTCCTTTCTCTGGCTGAGTTATATATCTTTTTTATGGATACATTTAATACATTATTCTGCATATTTGATTTAGGATCCCCAGATCTCTGTTCCACTTTCTTTGCCTCTGCTTTGCAGCTCTCTTCCTCATCCCTTGAATCAAGGGTTGAGGACATTTATTGGTAAGTTCAAAAGGTGAATGTACCTGATATACCCCATGCTATTGGTAATGGAGTAATGATACTATATATTTATATTATATTGTATATGTACATACTACATCGTTCCAATTCACTCTATTCCTTGCACGCCTTTCACCCTCCCGCATGTTCAGGCCCCGATCACTCAAAATCTTTTTCACTCCATCTTTCCACCTCCAATTTGGTCTCCCACTTCTCCTCGTTCCCTCCACCTCCGACACATATATCCTCTTGGTCAATCTTTCCTCACTCATTCTCTCCATGTGCCCAAACCATTTCAAAACACCCTCTTCTGCTCTCTCAACCATGCTCTTTTTATTTCCACACATCTCTCTTACTCTAACATTACTTACTCGATCAAACCACCTCACACCACACATTGTCCTCAAACATCTCATTTCCAGCACATCCACCCTCCTGCGCACAACTCTATCCATAGCCCACGCCTCGCAACCATACAACATTGTTGGAACCACTATTCCTTCAAACATACCCATTTTTGCTTTCCGAGATAATGTTCTTGACTTCCAAACATTCTTCAAGGCTCCCAGAATTTTCGCCCCCTCCCCCACCCTATGATTCACTTCCGCTTCCATGGTTCCATCCGCTGCCAGATCCACTCCCAGATATCTAAAACACTTCACTTCCTCCAGCTTTTCTCCATTCAAACTTACCTCCCAATTGACTTGACCCTCAACCCTACTGTACCTAATAACCTTGCTCTTATTCACATTTACTCTTAACTTTCTTCTTTCACACACTTTACCAAACTCAGTCACCAGCTTCTGCAGTTTCTCACATGAATCAGCCACCAGCGCTGTATCATCAGCAAACAACAACTGACTCATTTCCCAAGCTCTCTCATCCACAACAGACTGCATACTTGCCCCTCTTTCCAAAACTCTTGCATTCACCTCCCTAACAACCCCATCCATAAACAAATTAAACAACCATGGAGACATCACACACCCCTGCCGCAAACCTACATTCACTGAGAACCAATCACTTTCCTCTCTTCCTACACGTACACATGCCTTACATCCTCGATAAAAACTTTTCACTGCTTCTAACAACTTGCCTCCCACACCATATATTCTTAATACCTTCCACAGAGCATCTCTATCAACTCTATCATATGCCTTCTCCAGATCCATAAATGCTACATACAAATCCATTTGTTTTTCTAAGTATTTCTCGCATACATTCTTTAAAGCAAACACCTGATCCACACATCCTCTACCACTTCTGAAACTACACTGCTCTTCCCCAATCTGATGCTCTGTACATGCCTTCACCCTCTCAATCAATACCCTCCCATATAATTTACCAGGAATACTCAACAAACTTATACCTCTGTAATTTGAGCACTCACTCTTATCCCCTTTGCCTTTGTACAATGGCACTATGCACGTATTCCGCCAATCCTCAGGCACCTCACCATGAGTCATACAGACATTAAATAACCTTACCAACCAGTCAACAATACAGTCACCCCCTTTTTTAATAGATTCCACTTTAATACCATCCAAACCTGCTGCCTTGCCGGCTTTCATCTTCCGCAAAGCTTTTACTACCTCTTCTCTGTTTACCAAATCATTTTCCCCAACCCTCTCACTTTGCACACCACCTCGACCAAGACACCCCACATCTGCCACTCTATCATCAAACACATTCAACAAACCTTCAAAATACTCACTCCATCTCCTTCTCACATCACCACTACTTGTTATCACCTCCCCATTAGCCCCCTTCACCGAAGTTCCCATTTACTCCCTTGTCTTACGCACTTTATTTACCTCCTTCCAAGACATCTTTTTATTCTCCCTGAAATTTAATGATACTCTCACCCCAACTCTCATTTGCCCTCTTTTTCACCTCTTGCACCTTTCTCTTGACCTCCTGCCTCTTTCTTTTATACCTCTCCCACTCATTTGCATTTTTTCCCTGCAGAAATCGTTCAAATGCCTCTCTCTTCTCTTTCACTAATAATCTTACTTCTTCATCCCACCACTCACTACCTTTTCTAATCAACCCACCTCCCACGCTTCTCATGCCACAAGCATCTTTTGCACAAGCTATCACTGCTTCCCTAAATACATCCCATTCCTCCCCCACTCCCCTTAGCTCCTTTGTTCTCACCTTTTTCCATTCTGTGCTCATTCTCTCCTGGTACTTCCTCACACAAGTCTCCTTCCCAAGCTCACTTATTCTCACCACTCTCTTCACCCCAACATTCTCTCTTCTTTTCTGAAAGCCCCCACAAATCTTCACCTTTGCTTCCACAAGATAATGATCAGACATCCCTCCAGTTGCACCTCTCAGCACATTAACATCCAAAAGTCTCTCTCGTGCGTCTATCAATTAACACGTAATCCAATAACGCTCTCCGGCCATCTCTCCTACTTACATACGTATACTTATGTATATCTCGCTTTTTAAACTAGGTATTCCCAATCACCAGTCCTTTTTCAGCACATAAATCTACAAGCTCTTCACCATTTCCATTTACAACACTGAACACTCAATGTATACCAATTATTCCCTCAACTGCCTCATTACTCACCTTTGCATTCAAATCACCCATCACTATAACCCGGTCTTGTGCATCAAAACCACTAACACACTCATTCAGCTGCTCCCAAAACACTTGCCTCTCATGATCTTTCTTCTCATGCCCAGGTGCATATGCACCAATAATCACCCATCTCTCTCCATCAACTTTCAGTTTTACCAATATCAATCTAGAATTTACTTTTTTACACTCTATCACACGCTCCCACAACTCCTGATTCAGGAGTAGTGCTACTCCTTCCCGTACTCTTGTCCTCTCACTAACCCCTGACTTTACTCCCAAGACATTTCCAAACCACTCTTCCCCTTTACCCTTTAGCTTCGTTTCACTCAGAGCCAAAACATCCAGGTTCCTTTCCTCAAACATACTACCTATCTCTCCTTTTTTCTCATCTTGGTTACATCCACACACATTTAGACATATATATATATATATATATATATATATATATATATATATATATATATATATATATATATATATATATATATATATATTTATATATGTGTGGTTTCAGAAGTGGTAGAGGATGTGTGGATCAGGTGTTTGCTTTGAAGAATGTATGCGAGAAATACTTAGAAAAGCAAATGGTTTTGTATGTAGCATTTATGGATCTGGAGAAGGCATATGATAGAGTTGATAGAGATGCTCTGTGGAAGGTATTAAGAATATATGGTGTGGGAGGCAAGTTGTTAGAAGCAGTGAAAAGTTTTTATCGAGGATGTAAGGCATGTGTACGTGTAGGAAGAGAGGAAAGTGATTGGTTCTCAGTGAATGTAGGTTTGCGGCAGGGGTGTGTGATGTCTCCATGGTTGTTTAATTTGTTTATGGATGGGGTTGTTAGGGAGGTAAATGCAAGAGTCTTGGAAAGAGGGGCAAGTATGAAGTCTGTTGGGGATGAGAGAGCTTGGGAAGTGAGTCAGTTGTTGTTCGCTGATGATACAGCGCTGGTGGCGGATTCATGTGAGAAACTGCAGAAGCTGGTGACGGAGTTTGGTAAAGTGTGTGGAAGAAGAAAGTTAAGAGTAAATGTGAATAAGAGCAAGGTTATTAGGTACAGTAGGGTTGAGGGTCAAGTCAATTGGGAGGTGAGTTTGAATGGAGAAAAACTGGAGGAAGTGAAGTGTTTTAGATATCTGGGAGTGGATCTGTCAGCGGATGGAACCATGGAAGCGGAAGTGGATCATAGGGTGGGGGAGGGGGCGAAAATTTTGGGAGCCTTGAAAAATGTGTGGAAGTCGAGAACATTATCCCGGAAAGCAAAAATGGGTATGTTTGAAGGAATAGTAGTTCCAACAATGTTGTATGGTTGCGAGGCGTGGGCTATGGATAGAGTTGTGCGCAGGAGGATGGATGTGCTGGAAATGAGATGTTTGAGGACAATGTGTGGTGTGAGGTGGTTTGATCGAGTAAGTAACGTAAGGGTAAGAGAGATGTGTGGAAATAAAAAGAGCGTGGTTGAGAGAGCAGAAGAGGGTGTTTTGAAATGGTTTGGGCACATGGAGAGAATGAGTGAGGAAAGATTGACCAAGAGGATATATGTGTCGGAGGTGGAGGGAACGAGGAGAAGAGGGAGACCAAATTGGAGGTGGAAAGATGGAGTGAAAAGGATTTTGTGTGATCGGGGCCTGAACATGCAGGAGGGTGAAAGGAGGGCAAGGAATAGAGTGAATTGGAGCGATGTGGTATACAGGGGTTGACGTGCTGTCAGTGGATTGAATCAAGGCATGTGAAGCGTCCGGGGTAAACCATGGAAAGCTGTGTAGGTATGTATATTTGCGTGTGTGGACGTGTGTATGTACATGTGTATGGGGGGGGTTGGGCCATTTCTTTCGTCTGTTTCCTTGCGCTACCTCGCAAACGCGGGAGACAGCGACAAAGTATAAAAAAAAAAAAAAAAAAATTTATATATATATATATATATATATATATATATATATATATATTTTTTTTTTTTTTTTTCTTTTTTGCTTTGTCGCTGTCTCCCGCATTTGCGAGGTAGCACAAGGAAACAGACGAAAGAAATGGCCCAACCCACCCCCATACACATGTATATACATACGTCCACACACGCAAATATATATACCTACACAGCTTTCCATGGTTTACCCCAGACACTTCACATGCCTTGATTCAATCCACTGACAGCACGTCAACCCCGGTATACCACATCGCTCCAATTTACTCTATTCCTTGCCCTCCTTTCACCCTCCTGCATGTTCAGGCCCCGATCACACAAAATCTTTTTCACTCCATCTTTCCACCTCCAATTTGGTCTCCCTCTTCTCCTCTTTCCCTCCACCTCCGACACATATATCCTCTTGGTGAATCTTTCCTCACTCATTCTCTCCATGTGCCCAAACCATTTCAAAACACCCTCTTCTGCTCTCTCAACCACGCTCTTTTTATTTCCACACATCTCTCTTACCCTTACGTTACTTACTCGATCAAACCACCTCACACCACACATTGTCCTCAAACATCTCATTTCCAGCACATCCACCCTCCTGCGCACAACTCTATCCATAGCCCACGCCTCGCAACCATACAACATTGTTGGAACCACTATTCCTTCAAACATACCCATTTTTGCTTTCCGAGATAATGTTCTCGACTTCCACACATTCTTCAAGGCTCCCAGAATTTTCGCCCCCTCCCCCACCCTATGATCCACTTCCGCTTCCATGGTTCCATCCGCTGCCAGATCCACTCCCAGATATCTAAAACACTTCACTTCCTCCAGTTTTTCTCCATTCAAACTCACCTCCCAATTGACTTGACCCTCAACCCTACTGTACCTAATTACCTTGCTCTTATTCACATTTACTCTTAACTTTCTTCTTTCACACACTTTACAAAACTCAGTCACCAGCTTCTGCAGTTTCTCACATGAATCAGCCACCAGCGCTGTATCATCAGCGAACAACAACTGACTCACTTCCCAAGCTCTCTCATCCCCAACAGACTTCATACTTGCCCCTCTTTCCAAAACTCTTGCATTCACCTCCCTAACAACCCCATCCATAAACAAATTAAACAACCATGGAGACATCACACACCCCTGCCGCAAACCTACATTCACTGAGAACCAATCACTTTCCTCTCTTCCTACACGTACACATACCTTACATCGTCGATAAAAACTTTTCACTGCTTCTAACAACTTTCCTCCCACACCATATATTCTTAATACCTTCCACAGAGCTTCTCTATCAACTCTATCATATGCCTTCTCCAGATCCATAAATGCTACATACAAATCCATTTGCTTTTCTAAGTATTTCTCACATACATTCTTCAAAGCAAACACCTGATCCACACATCCTCTACCACTTCTGAAACCACAATGCTCTTCCCCAATCTGATGCTCTGTACATGCCTTCACCCTCTCAGTCAATATCCTCCCATATGATTTACCAGGAATACTCAACAAACTTATACCTCTGTAATTTGAGCACTCACTCTTATCCCCTTTGCCTTTGTACAATGGCACTATGCACGCATTCCGCCAATCCTCAGGCACCTCACCATGAGTCATACAGACATTAAATAACCTTACCAACCAGTCAACAATACAGTCACCTCCTTTTTTGATAAATTCCACTGCAATACCATCCAAACCTGCTGCCTTGCCGGCTTTCATCTTCTGCAAAGCTTTTACTACCTCTTCTCTGTTTACCAAATCATTTTCCCTAACCCTCTCACTTTGCACACCACCTCGACCAAAACACCCTATATCTGCCACTCTATCATCAAACACATTCAACAAACCTTCAAAATACTCACTCCATCTCCTTCTCACATCACCACTACTTGTTATCACCTCCCCATTTGCGCCCTTCACTGAAGTTCCCATTTGCTCCCTTGTCTTACGCACTTTATTTACCTCCTTCCAGAACATCTTTTTATTCTCCCTAAAATTTAATGATACTCTCTCACCCCAACTCTCATTTGCCCTTTTTTTCACCTCTTGCACCTTTCTCTTGACCTCCTGTCTCTTTCTTTTATACATCTCCCACTCAATTTCATGTGATAGAATGTAAGAAAGTAAATTCTCGATTAATATGGGTAAAACTGAAAGTTGATGGAGAGAGATGGGTGATTATTGGTGCATATGCACCTGGGCATGAGAAGAAAGATCATGAGAGGCAAGTGTTTTGGGAGCAGCTGAATGAGTGTGTTAGTGGTTTTTATGCACAAGACCGGGTTATAGTGATGGGTGATTTGAATGCAAAGGTGAGTAATGTGGCAGTTGAGGGAATAATTGGTATACATGGGGTGTTCAGTGTTGTAAATGGAAATGGTGAAGAGCTTGTAGATTTATGTGCTGAAAAAGGACTGATGATTGGGAATACCTGGTTTAAAAAGCAAGATATACATAAGTATACTTATGTAAGTAGGAGAGATGGCCAGAGAGCGTTATTGGATTACGTGTTAATTGACAGGCGCGCGAAAGAGAGACTTTTGGATGTTAATGTGCTGAGAGGTGCAACTGGAGGGATGTCTGATCATTATCTTGTGGAGGCTAAGGTGAAGATTTGTATGGGTTTTCAGAAAAGAAGAGTGAATGTTGGGGTGAAGAGGGTGGTGAGAGTAAGTGAGCTTGGGAAGGAGACTTGTGTGAGGAAGTACCAGGAGAGACTGAGTACAGAATGGAAAAAGATGAGAACAATGGAAGTAAGGGGAGTGGGGGAGGAATGGGATGTATTTAGGGAATCAGTGATGGATTGCACAAAAGATGCTTGTGGCATGAGAAGAGTGGGAGGTGGGTTGATTAGAAAGGGTAGTGAGTGGTGGGATGAAGAAGTAAGAGTATTAGTGAAAGAGAAGAGAGAGGCATTTGGACGATTTTTGCAGGGAAAAAATGAAATTGAGTGGGAGATGTATAAAAGAAAGATATATATATATATATATATATATATATATATATATATATATATATATATATTTTTTTTTTGCTTTGTCGCTGTCTCCCGCGTTTGCGAGGTAGCGCAAGGAAACAGACGAAAGAAATGGCCCAACCCACCCCCATACACATGTTTATACATACGTCCACACACGCAAATATACATAACTACCCAGCTTTCCATTGTTTACCCCAGACGCTTTGCATGCCCTGATTCAATCCACTGACAGCACGTCAACCCCGGTATACCACATCGATCCAATTCACTCTATTCCTTGCCCTCCTTTCACCCTCCTGCATGTTCAGGCCCCGATCACTCAAAATCTTTTTCACTCCATCTTTCCACCTCCAATTTGGTCTCCCACTTCTCCTCGTTCCCTCCACCTCCAACACGTATCCTCTTGGTCAATCTTTCCTCATTCATTCTCTCCATGTGCCCAAACCATTTCAAAACACCCTCTTCTGCTCTCTCAACCACGCTCTTATTATTTCCACACATCTCTCTTACCCTTACGTTACTTACTCGATCAAACCACCTCACACCACACATTGTCCTCAAACATCTCATTTCCAGCACATCTATCCTCCTGTGCACAACTCTATCCATAGCCCACGCCTCACAACCATACAACATTGTTGGAACCACTATTCCTTCAAACGTACCCATTTTTGCTTTCCGAGGTAATGTTCTCGACTTCCACACATTCTTCAAGGCTCCCAGGATTTTCGCCCCCTCCCCCACCCTATGATCCACTTCCGCTTCCATGGTTCCATCCGCTGCCAGATCCCAGATATCTAAAACATTTTACTTCCTCCAGTTTTTCTCCATTCAAACTTACCCCCCAATTGACTTGACCCTCAACCCTACTGTACCTAATTACCTTGCTCTTATTCACATTTACTCTTAACTTTCTTCTTTCACACACTTTACCAAACTCAGTCACCAGCTTCTGCAGTTTCTCACATGAATCAGCCACTAGCGCTGTATCATCAGCGAACAACAACTGACTCACTTCCCAAGCTCTCTCATCCCCAACAGACTTCATACTTGCCCCTCTTTCCAAAACTCTTGCATTCACCTCCCTAACAACCCCATCCATAAACAAATTAAACAACCATGGAGACATCACACACCCCTGCCGCAAACCTACATTCACTGAGAACCAATCACTTTCCTCTCTTCCTACACGTACACATGCCTTACATCCTCCATAAAAACTTTTCACTGCTTCTAACAACTTGCATCCCAC
Organism: Panulirus ornatus; assembly: GCF_036320965.1. NCBI lineage: Eukaryota > Metazoa > Arthropoda > Malacostraca > Decapoda > Palinuridae > Panulirus > Panulirus ornatus. Next base: position 27,857,735 of record NC_092261.1, read on the forward strand.
ACCATATATTCTTAATACCTTCCACAGAGCATCTCTATCAACTCTATCATATGCCTTCTCCAGATCCATAAATGCCACATACAAATCCATTTGCTTTTCTAAGTATTTCTCACATACATTCTTCAAAGCGAACACCTGATCCACACATCCTCTACCACTTCTGAAACCACACTGCTCTTCCCCAATCTGATGCTCTGTACATGCCTTCACCCTCTTAATCAATACCCTCCCATATAATTTACCAGGAATACTCAACAAACTTATACCTCTGTAATTTGAGCACTCACTCTTATCCCCTTTGCCTTTGTACAATGGCACTATGCACGCATTCCACCAATCCTCAGGCACCTCACCATGAGTCATACAGACATTAAATAACCTTACCAACCAGTCAACAATACAGTCACCCCCTTTTTTAATAGATTCCACTGCAATACCATCCAAACCTGCTGCCTTGCCAGCTTTCATCTTCCGCAAAGCTTTTATTACCTCTTCTCTGTTTACCAAATCATTTTCCCTAACCCTCTCACTTTGCACACCACCTCGACCAAAACACCCTATATCTGCCACTCTATCATCAAACACATTCAACAAACCTTCAAAATACTGACTCCATCTCCTCACATCACCACTACTTGTTATCACCTTCCCATTAGCCCCCTTCACTGAAGTTCCCATTTGCTCCCTTGTCTTACCCACTTTATTTACCTCCTCCCAGAACATCTTTTTATTCTCCCTAAAATTTAATGATACTCTCTCACCCCAGCTCTCATTTTCCTTCTTTTGCACCTCTTGCACCTTTCTCTTGACCTCCTGTCTCTTTCTTTTATACATATCCCACTCAGTTGCATTTTTTCACTGCAAAAATTGTCCAAATGCCTCTCTCTTTTCTTTCACTAATAATCTTACTTCTTCATTCCACCACTCACTACCCTTTCTAATCAACCCACCTCCCACGCTTCTCATGCCACAAGCATCTTTTGCGCACTCCATCACTCCTTCCCTAAATACCTCCCATTCCTCCCCCACTCCCCTTACCTCCTTTGTTCTCACCTTTTTCCATTTTGTACTCAGTCTCTCCTGGTACTTCCTCACACAAGTCTCCTTCCCAAGCTCACTTACTCTCACCACTCTCTTCACCCCAACATTCTCTCTTCTTTTCTGAAAACCCCTACAAATCTTCACCTTCGCCTCCACAATATAAATGATCAGACATCCCTCCAGTTGCACCTCTCAGCACATTAACATCCAAAAGTCTCTCTTTCACACGCCTATTAATTAACACGTAATCCAATAACGCTCCCTGGCCATCTCTCCTACTTACATACGTATACTTATGTATATCTCGCTTTTTAAACCAGGTATTCCCAATCACCCATCCTTTTTCAGCACATAAATCTACAAGCTCTTCACCATTTCCATTTACAACACTGAACACCCCATGTATACCAATTATTCCCTCAACTGCCACGTTACTCACCTTTGCATTCAAATCACCCATCACTATAACCTGGTTTTGTGCATCAAAACCACTAACACACTCATTCAGCTGCTCCCAAAACACTTGCCTCGCATGATCTTTCATCTCATGCCCAGGTGCATATGCACCAATAATCACCCGTCTCTCTCTATCAACTTTCGGTTTTACCCACATCATTCTAGAATTTACTTTCTTACACTCTATCACATACTCCCACAACTCCTGTTTCAGGAGTACTGCTACTCCTTCCCTTGCTCTTGTCCTCTCATTTACCCCTGACTTTACTCCCAAGACATTCCCAAACCACTCTTCCCCTTTACCCTTGATCTTCGTTTCACTCAGAGCCAAAACATCCAGGTTCCTTTCCTCAAACATACTACCTATCTCTCCTTTTTTCTCATCTTGATTACATCCACACACATTTAGACACCCCAATCTGAGCCTTCGAGGAGGATGAGCACTCCCCGCGTGACTCCTTCTTCTGTTTCCCCTTTTAGAAAGTTAAAATACAAGGAGGGGAGGGTTTCTGGCCCCCCGCTCCCGTCCCCTTTAGTTGCCTTCTACGACACGTGAGGAATGCATGGGAAGTATTCTTTCTCCCCTATCCCCAGGGATATATATATGTATTTCTTTATTTCATACTATTCGCCATTTCCCGCGATAGCGAGGTAGCGTTAAGAACAGAGGACTGGGCCTTTTAGGGAATATCCTCACCTGGCCCCCTTCTCTGTTCCTATTTTTGGAAAATTAAAAAAAGAAAAAAAAACGAGACGGGAGGATATCCAGCCCCCCGCTCCCTTCCCTTTTAGTCGCCTTCTACGACACGCAGGGAATACGTGGGAAGTATTCTTCCCTATCCCCAGGGATATATATATATTATATATATATATATATATATATTTACATATTTATATTTATTTTGCTTTGTCGCTGTCTCCCGCGTTTGCGAGGTAGCGCAAGGAAACAGACGAAAGAAATGGCCCAACCCACCCCCATTACACCATTATATACATACACGTCCACCCACGCAAATATAGCATACCTATACATCTCAAAGTACACATATATATACACACACAGACATATACATATATAACCATGTACATAATTCATACTGTCTGCCCATTATTTTCCCATCGCCACCTCACCACACATGGAATAACATCCCCCTCCCCCCTCATGTGTGCGAGGTAGCGCTAGGAAAAGACAACAAAGGCCCCATTCGTTCACACTCAGTCTCTAGCTGTTATGTAATAATGCCCGAAACCACAGCTCCCTTTCCACATCCAGGCCCCACAGAACTTTCCATGGTTTACCCCAGATGCTTCACATGCCCTGATTCAATTCATCGACAGCACGTCAACCCCAGTATACCACATCGATCCAATTCACTCTATTCCTTGCCCGCCTTTCACCCTCATGCATGTTCAGGCCCCGATCACTCAAAATCTTTTTCACTTCATCTTTCCACCTCCAATTTGGTCTCCCACTTCTCCTCCTTCCCTCCACCTCCGACGCATATATCCTCTTGGTCAATCTTTTCTCACGCATTCTCTCCATGTGACCAAACCATTTCAAAACACCCTCTTCTGCTCTCTCAACCACGCTCTTTTTATTTCCACACATCTCTCTTACCCTTACGTTACTTACTCGATCAAACCACCTCACACCACATATTGTCCTAAAACATCTCATTTCCAGCACATCCACCCTCCTGCACACAACTCTATCCATAGCCCACGCCTCGCAACCATACAACATTGTTGGAACCACTATTCCTTCAAACATACCCATTTTTGCTTTCCGAGATAATGTTCTCGACTTCCAAACATTTTTCAAGGCTCCCAGGATTTTCGCCCCCTCCCCACCCTATGATTCACTTCCGCTTCCATGGTTCCATCCGCTGCCAGATCCACTCCCAGATATCTAAAACACTTTACTTCCTCCAGTTTTTCTCCATTCAAACTTACCTCCCAATTGACTTGACCCTCAACCCTACTGTACCTAATAACCTTGCTCTTATTCACATTTCCTCTTAACTTTCTTCTTTCACACCTTTTACCAAACTCAGTTACCAGCTTCTGCAGTTTCTCACATGAATCCACCACCAGCGCTGTATCATCAGCGAACAACAACTGACTCACTTCCCAAGCTCTCTCATCCACAACAGACTGCATACTTGCCCCTCTTTCCAAAACTCGCATTCACCTCCCTAACCCCATCCATAAACAAATTAAACAACCATGGAGTTATCCCAACATTTTCTTTGACATTCATATAACAATGAGAAAAAGAATCACTTTGGAAATATATTTTGTCCACTATTTTCACACTAATAGTGTAAAAGTTTTATGGATGATTCAGCACAACGCACTGAAAGGTGCAGAAGGAAAGCCTGAGTATCAAGTGTTGTCACAGTGCATGTTTTATCATAATTTTGCTTATAGAAAACAATCACTGATTATTATTGTTTCATCTTATGTAACAAATCTATCCTAGTTATAATTAATGATTCATTTATATTTTCATAACAGCAAAACTATAAAATGTATGTAAAATTACCTGATGCAGCAGTCAGATTCAGTGCTGGCAGTGTTGTGCAGGTGCTAGCAATAATGCTTTTGATTTTGCAAGAAAACCTTCTTCTTGCTCATCTTAGTCAACTCTCAATGCTAGAAGAGTCATGGTCCATAAAATCACTCTCCAAGTGATCCATGTACAAATCATCATGAAATAATTCAAGGTTATCTTTTGCCTGTTCCTGTAAATTGAGCTAAAAGCTACTCAGTTTTCTTCCAAGTAAACTCAAGAAAATATATTCTTATTGGCTATGGGGAGCCATCTCATCCATCACCCAAACTTAGTGCATGGTCTTGAAGCTGAGGCATTAAACATTATGTAAATATCCATCTAGAGATATCACTCAGCTTGTGCGAATATCCATCTGGAGACAATTAGAGGTTAATGTATTGCCTGTATCAGCCAAGTGTCCCAACTTCTTTTACCTCTAATCAAGTACCTTTATGACTTCCTAAACTTCCTTAGCTTTTCTTTCTTTCTTTCTTTGGAGAATGTTCTTCCATTTTAAGGATCATCACCAACACTCTTTAAATATTTTTCACTCTGCACAGTCTCTGATAAGCGACCTAACTTTCAGTTATTTCTTATAGTTTCATTGTGCCTTCAACCCTTATCTTGAATCTACATTTTCATTGCTTCACATTTATGCTGAACAATATGTATTCTTTTAAGTTTTCCATCCAGTACTTCACATATCCCTGATAGTCCTTTCTCTGGCTGAGTTATATATCTTTTTTATGGATACATTTAATACATTATTCTGCATATTTGATTTAGGATCCCCAGATCTCTGTTCCACTTTCTTTGCCTCTGCTTTGCAGCTCTCTTCCTCATCCCTTGAATCAAGGGTTGAGGACATTTATTGGTAAGTTCAAAAGGTGAATGTACCTGATATACCCCATGCTATTGGTAATGGAGTAATGATACTATATATTTATATTATATTGTATATGTACATACTACATCGTTCCAATTCACTCTATTCCTTGCACGCCTTTCACCCTCCCGCATGTTCAGGCCCCGATCATTCAAAATCTTTTTCACTCCATCTTTCCACCTCCAATTTGGTCTCCCACTTCTCCTCGTTCCCTCCACCTCCGACACATATATCCTCTTGGTCAATCTTTCCTCACTCATTCTCTCCATGTGCCCAAACCATTTCAAAACACCCTCTTCTGCTCTCTCAACCATGCTCTTTTTATTTCCACACATCTCTCTTACTCTAACATTACTTACTCGATCAAACCACCTCACACCACACATTGTCCTCAAACCTCTCATTTCCAGCACATCCACCCTCCTGCGCACAACTCTATCCATAGCCCACGCCTCGCAACCATACAACATTGTTGGAACCACTATTCCTTCAAACATACCCATTTTTGCTTTCCGAGATAATGTTCTTGACTTCCAAACATTCTTCAAGGCTCCCAGAATTTTCGCCCCCTCCCCCACCCTATGATTCACTTCCGCTTCCATGGTTCCATCCGCTGCCAGATCCACTCCCAGATATCTAAAACACTTCACTTCCTCCAGCTTTTCTCCATTCAAACTTACCTCCCAATTGACTTGACCCTCAACCCTACTGTACCTAATAACCTTGCTCTTATTCACATTTACTCTTAACTTTCTTCTTTCACACACTTTACCAAACTCAGTCACCAGCTTCTGCAGTTTCTCACATGAATCAGCCACCAGCGCTGTATCATCAGCAAACAACAACTGACTCATTTCCCAAGCTCTCTCATCCACAACAGACTGCATACTTGCCCCTCTTTCCAAAACTCTTGCATTCACCTCCCTAACAACCCCATCCATAAACAAATTAAACAACCATGGAGACATCACACACCCCTGCCGCAAACCTACATTCACTGAGAACCAATCACTTTCCTCTCTTCCTACACGTACACATGCCTTACATCCTCGATAAAAACTTTTCACTGCTTCTAACAACTTGCCTCCCACACCATATATTCTTAATACCTTCCACAGAGCATCTCTATCAACTCTATCATATGCCTTCTCCAGATCCATAAATGCTACATACAAATCCATTTGTTTTTCTAAGTATTTCTCGCATACATTCTTTAAAGCAAACACCTGATCCACACATCCTCTACCACTTCTGAAACTACACTGCTCTTCCCCAATCTGATGCTCTGTACATGCCTTCACCCTCTCAATCAATACCCTCCCATATAATTTACCAGGAATACTCAACAAACTTATACCTCTGTAATTTGAGCACTCACTCTTATCCCCTTTGCCTTTGTACAATGGCACTATGCACGTATTCCGCCAATCCTCAGGCACCTCACCATGAGTCATACAGACATTAAATAACCTTACCAACCAGTCAACAATACAGTCACCCCCTTTTTTAATAGATTCCACTTTAATACCATCCAAACCTGCTGCCTTGCCGGCTTTCATCTTCCGCAAAGCTTTTACTACCTCTTCTCTGTTTACCAAATCATTTTCCCCAACCCTCTCACTTTGCACACCACCTCGACCAAGACACCCCACATCTGCCACTCTATCATCAAACACATTCAACAAACCTTCAAAATACTCACTCCATCTCCTTCTCACATCACCACTACTTGTTATCACCTCCCCATTAGCCCCCTTCACCGAAGTTCCCATTTACTCCCTTGTCTTACGCACTTTATTTACCTCCTTCCAAAACATCTTTTTATTCTCCCTGAAATTTAATGATACTCTCACCCCAACTCTCATTTGCCCTCTTTTTCACCTCTTGCACCTTTCTCTTGACCTCCTGCCTCTTTCTTTTATACCTCTCCCACTCATTTGCATTTTTTCCCTGCAGAAATCGTTCAAATGCCTCTCTCTTCTCTTTCACTAATAATCTTACTTCTTCATCCCACCACTCACTACCTTTTCTAATCAACGCACCTCCCACGCTTCTCATGCCACAAGCATATTTTGCACAAGCTATCACTGCTTCCCTAAATACATCCCATTCCTCCCCCACTCCCCTTAGCTCCTTTGTTCTCACCTTTTTCCATTCTGTGCTCATTCTCTCCTGGTACTTCCTCACACAAGTCTCCTTCCCAAGCTCACTTATTCTCACCACTCTCTTCACCCCAACATTCTCTCTTCTTTTCTGAAAGCCCCCACAAATCTTCACCTTTGCTTCCACAAGATAATGATCAGACATCCCTCCAGTTGCACCTCTCAGCACATTAACATCCAAAAGTCTCTCTCGTGCGTCTATCAATTAGCACGTAATCCAATAACGCTCTCCGGCCATCTCTCCTACTTACATACGTATACTTATGTATATCTCGCTTTTTAAACTAGGTATTCCCAATCACCAGTCCTTTTTCAGCACATAAATCTACAAGCTCTTCACCATTTCCATTTACAACACTGAACACTCAATGTATACCAATTATTCCCTCAACTGCCTCATTACTCACCTTTGCATTCAAATCACCCATCACTATAACCCGGTCTTGTGCATCAAAATCACTAACACACTCATTCAGCTGCTCCCAAAACACTTGCCTCTCATGATCTTTCTTCTCATGCCCAGGTGCATATGCACCAATAATCACCCATCTCTCTCCATCAACTTTCAGTTTTACCAATATCAATCTAGAATTTACTTTTTTACACTCTATCACACGCTCCCACAACTCCTGATTCAGGAGTAGTGCTACTCCTTCCCTTACTCTTGTCCTCTCACTAACCCCTGACTTTACTCCCAAGACATTTCCAAACCACTCTTCCCCTTTACCCTTTAGCTTCGTTTCACTCAGAGCCAAAACATCCAGGTTCCTTTCCTCAAACATACTACCTATCTCTCCTTTTTTCTCATCTTGGTTACATCCACACACATTTAGACATATATATATATATATATATATATATATATATATATATATATATATATATATATATATATATATATATATATATATTTATATATATATATATATATATATATATATATATTTTTTTTTTTTTTCTTTTTTGCTTTGTCGCTGTCTCCCGCGTTTGCGAGGTAGCACAAGGAAACAGACGAAAGAAATGGCCCAACCCACCCCCATACACATGTATATACATACGTCCACACACGCAAATATATATATCTACACAGCTTTCCATGGTTTACCCCAGACACTTCACATGCCTTGATTCAATCCACTGACAGCACGTCAACCCCGGTATACCACATCGCTCCAATTTACTCTATTCCTTGCCCTCCTTTCACCCTCCTGCATGTTCAGGCCCCGATCACACAAAATCTTTTTCACTCCATCTTTCCACCTCCAATTTGGTCTCCCTCTTCTCCTCTTTCCCTCCACCTCCGACACATATATCCTCTTGGTCAATCTTTCCTCACTCATTCTCTCCATGTGCCCAAACCATTTCAAAACACCCTCTTCTGCTCTCTCAACCACGCTCTTTTTATTTCCAGACATCTCTCTTACCCTTACGTTACTTACTCGATCAAACCACCTCACACCACACATTGTCCTCAAACATCTCATTTCCAGCACATCCACCCTCCTGCGCACAACTCTATCCATAGCCCACGCCTCGCAACCATACAACATTGTTGGAACCACTATTCCTTCAAACATACCCATTTTTGCTTTCCGAGATAATGTTCTCGACTTCCACACATTCTTCAAGGCTCCCAGAATTTTCGCCCCCTCCCCCACCCTATGATCCACTTCCGCTTCCATGGTTCCATCCGCTGCCAGATCCACTCCCAGATATCTAAAACACTTCACTTCCTCCAGTTTTTCTCCATTCAAACTCACCTCCCAATTGACTTGACCCTCAACCCTACTGTACCTAATTACCTTGCTCTTATTCACATTTACTCTTAACTTTCTTCTTTCACACACTTTACAAAACTCAGTCACCAGCTTCTGCAGTTTCTCACATGAATCAGCCACCAGCGCTGTATCATCAGCGAACAACAACTGACTCACTTCCCAAGCTCTCTCATCCCCAACAGACTTCATACTTGCCCCTCTTTCCAAAACTCTTGCATTCACCTCCCTAACAACCCCATCCATAAACAAATTAAACAACCATGGAGACATCACACACCCCTGCCGCAAACCTACATTCACTGAGAACCAATCACTTTCCTCTCTTCCTACACGTACACATACCTTACATCGTCGATAAAAACTTTTCACTGCTTCTAACAACTTTCCTCCCACACCATATATTCTTAATACCTTCCACAGAGCTTCTCTATCAACTCTATCATATGCCTTCTCCAGATCCATAAATGCTACATACAAATCCATTTGCTTTTCTAAGTATTTCTCACATACATTCTTCAAAGCAAACACCTGATCCACACATCCTCTACCACTTCTGAAACCACAATGCTCTTCCCCAATCTGATGCTCTGTACATGCCTTCACCCTCTCAGTCAATATCCTCCCATATGATTTACCAGGAATACTCAACAAACTTATACCTCTGTAATTTGAGCACTCACTCTTATCCCCTTTGCCTTTGTACAATGGCACTATGCACGCATTCCGCCAATCCTCAGGCACCTCACCATGAGTCATACAGACATTAAATAACCTTACCAACCAGTCAACAATACAGTCACCTCCTTTTTTGATAAATTCCACTGCAATACCATCCAAACCTGCTGCCTTGCCGGCTTTCATCTTCTGCAAAGCTTTTACTACCTCTTCTCTGTTTACCAAATCATTTTCCCTAACCCTCTCACTTTGCACACCACCTCGACCAAAACACCCTATATCTGCCACTCTATCATCAAACACATTCAACAAACCTTCAAAATACTCACTCCATCTCCTTCTCACATCACCACTACTTGTTATCACCTCCCCATTTGCGCCCTTCACTGAAGTTCCCATTTGCTCCCTTGTCTTACGCACTTTATTTACCTCCTTCCAGAACATCTTTTTATTCTCCCTAAAATTTAATGATACTCTCTCACCCCAACTCTCATTTGCCCTTTTTTTCACCTCTTGCACCTTTCTCTTGACCTCCTGTCTCTTTCTTTTATACATCTCCCACTCAATTTCATGTGATAGAATGTAAGAAAGTAAATTCTCGATTAATATGGGTAAAACTGAAAGTTGATGGAGAGAGATGGGTGATTATTGGTGCATATGCACCTGGGCATGAGAAGAAAGATCATGAGAGGCAAGTGTTTTGGGAGCAGCTGAATGAGTGTGTTAGTGGTTTTTATGCACAAGACCGGGTTATAGTGATGGGTGATTTGAATGCAAAGGTGAGTAATGTGGCAGTTGAGGGAATAATTGGTATACATGGGGTGTTCAGTGTTGTAAATGGAAATGGTGAAGAGCTTGTAGATTTATGTGCTGAAAAAGGACTGATGATTGGGAATACCTGGTTTAAAAAGCGAGATATACATAAGTATACTTATGTAAGTAGGAGAGATGGCCAGAGAGCGTTATTGGATTACGTGTTAATTGACAGGCGCGCGAAAGAGAGACTTTTGGATGTTAATGTGCTGAGAGGTGCAACTGGAGGGATGTCTGATCATTATCTTGTGGAGGCTAAGGTGAAGATTTGTATGGGTTTTCAGAAAAGAAGAGTGAATGTTGGGGTGAAGAGGGTGGTGAGAGTAAGTGAGCTTGGGAAGGAGACTTGTGTGAGGAAGTACCAGGAGAGACTGAGTACAGAATGGAAAAAGATGAGAACAATGGAAGTAAGGGGAGTGGGGGAGGAATGGGATGTATTTAGGGAATCAGTGATGGATTGCACAAAAGATGCTTGTGGCATGAGAAGAGTGGGAGGTGGGTTGATTAGAAAGGGTAGTGAGTGGTGGGATGAAGAAGTAAGAGTATTAGTGAAAGAGAAGAGAGAGGCATTTGGACGATTTTTGCAGGGAAAAAATGAAATTGAGTGGGAGATGTATAAAAGAAAGATATATATATATATATATATATATATATATATATATATATATATATATATATATATATATTTTTTTTGCTTTGTCCCTGTCTCCCACGTTTGCGAGGTAGCGCAAGGAAACAGACGAAAGAAATGGCCCAACCCACCCCCATACACATGTTTATACATACGTCCACACACGCAAATATACATAACTACCCAGCTTTCCATTGTTTACCCCAGACGCTTTGCATGCCCTGATTCAATCCACTGACAGCACGTCAACCCCGGTATACCACATCGATCCAATTCACTCTATTCCTTGCCCTCCTTTCACCCTCCTGCATGTTCAGGCCCCGATCACTCAAAATCTTTTTCACTCCATTTTCCACCTCCAATTTGGTCTCCCACTTCTCCTCGTTCCCTCCACCTCCAACACGTATCCTCTTGGTCAATCTTTCCTCATTCATTCTCTCCATGTGCCCAAACCATTTCAAAACACCCTCTTCTGCTCTCTCAACCACGCTCTTATTATTTCCACACATCTCTCTTACCCTTACGTTACTTACTCGATCAAACCACCTCACACCACACATTGTCCTCAAACATCTCATTTCCAGCACATCTATCCTCCTGTGCACAACTCTATCCATAGCCCACGCCTCACAACCATACAACATTGTTGGAACCACTATTCCTTCAAACGTACCCATTTTTGCTTTCCGAGGTAATGTTCTCGACTTCCACACATTCTTCAAGGCTCCCAGGATTTTCGCCCCCTCCCCCACCCTATGATCCACTTCCGCTTCCATGGTTCCATCCGCTGCCAGATCCCAGATATCTAAAACATTTTACTTCCTCCAGTTTTTCTCCATTCAAACTTACCCCCCAATTGACTTGACCCTCAACCCTACTGTACCTAATTACCTTGCTCTTATTCACATTTACTCTTAACTTTCTTCTTTCACACACTTTACCAAACTCAGTCACCAGCTTCTGCAGTTTCTCACATGAATCAGCCACTAGCGCTGTATCATCAGCGAACAACAACTGACTCACTTCCCAAGCTCTCTCATCCCCAACAGACTTCATACTTGCCCCTCTTTCCAAAACTCTTGCATTCACCTCCCTAACAACCCCATCCATAAACAAATTAAACAACCATGGAGACATCACACACCCCTGCCGCAAACCTACATTCACTGAGAACCAATCACTTTCCTCTCTTCCTACACGTACACATGCCTTACATCCTCCATAAAAACTTTTCACTGCTTCTAACAACTTGCATCCCACACCATATATTCTTAATACCTTCCACAGAGCATCTCTATCAACTCTATCATATGCCTTCTCCAGATCCATAAATGCCACATACAAATCCATTTGCTTTTCTAAGTATTTCTCACATACATTCTTCAAAGCAAACACCTGATCCACACATCCTCTACCACTTCTGAAACCACACTGCTCTTCCCCAATCTGATGCTCTGTACATGCCTTCACCCTCTTAATCAATACCCTCCCATATAATTTCCCAGGAATACTCAATAAACTTATACCTCTGTAATTTGAGCACTCACTCTTATCCCCTTTGCCTTTGTACAATGGCACTATGCACGCATTCCGCCAATCCTCAGGCACCTCACCATGAGTCATACAGACATTAAATAACCTTACCAACCAGTCAACAATACAGTCACCCCCTTTTTTAATAGATTCCACTGCAATACCATCCAAACCTGCTGCCTTGCCGGCTTTCATCTTCCGCAAAGCTTTTATTACCTCTTCTCTGTTTACCAAATCATTTTCCCTAACCCTCTCACTTTGCACACCACCTCGACCAAAACACCCTATATCTGCCACTCTATCATCAAACACATTCAACAAACCTTCAAAATACTGACTCCATCTCCTCACATCACCACTACTTGTTATCACCTTCCCATTAGCGCCCTTCACTGAAGTTCCCATTTGCTCCCTTGTCTTACCCACTTTATTTACCTCCTCCCAGAACATCTTTTTATTCTCCCTAAAATTTAATGATACTCTCTCACCCCAGCTCTCATTTTCCTTCTTTTGCACCTCTTGCACCTTTCTCTTGACCTCCTGTCTCTTTCTTTTATACATATCCCACTCAGTTGCATTTTTTCACTGCAAAAATTGTCCAAATGCCTCTCTCTTTTCTTTCACTAATAATCTTACTTCTTCATCCCACCACTCACAACCCTTTCTAATCAACCCACCTCCCACGCTTCTCATGCCACAAGCATCTTTTGCGCACTCCATCACTCCTTCCCTAAATACCTCCCATTCCTCCCCCACTCCCCTTACCTCCTTTGTTCTCACCTTTTTCCATTTTGTACTCAGTCTCTCCTGGTACTTCCTCACACAAGTCTCCTTCCCAAGCTCACTTACTCTCACCACTCTCTTCACCCCAACATTCTCTCTTCTTTTCTGAAAACCCCTACAAATCTTCACCTTCGCCTCCACAATATAAATGATCAGACATCCCTCCAGTTGCACCTCTCAGCACATTAACATCCAAAAGTCTCTCTTTCACACGCCTATTAATTAACACGTAATCCAATAACGCTCCCTGGCCATCTCTCCTACTTACATACGTATACTTATGTATATCTCGCTTTTTAAACCAGGTATTCCCAATCACCCATCCTTTTTCAGCACATAAATCTACAAGCTCTTCACCATTTCCATTTACAACACTGAACACCCCATGTATACCAATTATTCCCTCAACTGCCACGTTACTCACCTTTGCATTCAAATCACCCATCACTATAACCTGGTTTTGTGCATCAAAACCACTAACACACTCATTCAGCTGCTCCCAAAACACTTGCCTCTCATGATCTTTCTTCTCATGCCCAGGTGCATATGCACCAATAATCACCCGTCTCTCTCTATCAACTTTCGGTTTTACCCACATCATTCTAGAATTTACTTTCTTACACTCTATCACATACTCCCACAACTCCTGTTTCAGGAGTACTGCTACTCCTTCCCTTGCTCTTGTCCTCTCATTTACCCCTGACTTTACTCCCAAGACATTCTCAAACCACTCTTCCCCTTTACCCTTGATCTTCGTTTCACTCAGAGCCAAAACATCCAGGTTCCTTTCCTCAAACATACTACCTATCTCTCCTTTTTTCTCATCTTGATTACATCCACACACATTTAGACACCCCAATCTGAGCCTTCAAGGAGGATGAGCACTCCCCGCATGACTCCTTCTTCTGTTTCCCCTTTTAGAAAGTTAAAATACAAGGAGGGGAGGGTTTCTGGCCCCCCGCTCCCGTCCCCTTTAGTTGCCTTCTACGACACGTGAGGAATGCATGGGAAGTATTCTTTCTCCCCTATCCCCAGGGATATATATATGTATTTCTTTATTTCATACTATTCGCCATTTCCCGCGATAGCGAGGTAGCGTTAAGAACAGAGGACTGGGCCTTTTTGGGAATATCCTCACCTGGCCCCCTTCTCTGTTCCTATTTTTGGAAAATTAAAAAAAAAAAAAAAAACGAGACGGGAGGATATCCAGCCCCCCGCTCCCTTCCCTTTTAGTCGCCTTCTACGACACGCAGGGAATACGTGGGAAGTATTCTTCCCTATCCCCAGGGATATATATATATATATATATATATATATATATATATACTTATTTATATATTTATTTTGCTTTGTCGCTGTCTCCCGCATTTGCGAGGTAGCGCAAGGAAACAGAAGAAAGAAATGGCCCAACCCACCCCCATACACAATGTATATACATACACGTCCAACACGCAAATATACATACCTATACATCTCAATGTACATATATATATACACACACAGACACATACATATATATACCCATGCACACAATTCACACTGTCTGCCCCCATTCACTCCCATCGCCACCTCACCACACATGGAATACCATCCCCCTCCCCCCTCATGTGTGCGAGGTAGCACTAGGAAAAGACAACAAAGGCCCCATTCGTTCACACTCAGTCTCTAGCTGTCATGCAATAATGCCCGAAACCACAGCTCCCTTTCCACATCCAGGCCCCACACAACTTTCCATGGTTTACCCCAGACGCTTCACATGCCCTTATTCAATCCACTGACAGCACGTCAACCCCGGTATACCACATCGATCCAATTCACTCTATTCCTTGCCCTCCTTTCACCCTCCTGCATGTTCAGGCCCCGATCACACAAAATCTTTTTCACTCCATCTTTCCACCTCCAATTTGGTCTCCCACTTCTCGTTCCCTCCATCTCCGACACATATATCCTCTAGGTCATATACATACATAAATATTATCTATTACTTGGGAGCAAAAGTGGGTATGTATTAAGGTATAGCAGTCCCAACAATATTATATGGATGCAAGGGATGGGCTACAAATAAGGCTGTGCAGAGGATGGTGGATGTGCTGTAAATGAAATGTTTAAGGACAGTATGTTGTTTGAGCACTCATCTTCTATTTACCCTTTTAGAAAGTTAAGATACAAGGAGGGGAGGGTTTCCAGCCCCCTGCTCCCGTCCCTTTAGTCGCCTTCTACTACATGTGAGGAACGCGTGGGAAGTATTCTTTCTCCCTTATCCCCAGGGCTCAAATTACAGAGGTATAAGTTTATTGAGTATTCCTGGGAAATTATATGGGAGGGTATTGATTGAGAGAGTGAAGGCATGTACAGAGCATCAGATTGGGGAAGAGCAGTGTGGTTTCAGAAGTGGTAGAGGATGTGTAGATCAGGTGTTTGCTTTGAAGAATGTATGTGAGAAATATTTAGAAAAGCGAATGGATTTGTAAGTAGCATTTATGGATCTGGAGAAGGCATATGATAGAGTTGATAGAGATGTTCTGTGGAAGGTATTAAGAATATATGGTGTGGGAGGCAAGTTGTTAGAAGCAGTGAAAAGTTTTTATCGAGGATGTAAGGCATGTGTACATGTAGGAGGAGAGGAAAGTGATTGGTTCTCAGTGAATGTAGGTTTGCGGCAGGGATGTGTGATGTCTCCATGGTTGTTTGATTTGTTTATGGATGGGGTTATTTGGAGGTGAATGCAAGAGTTTTGGAAAGAGGGGCAAGTATGCAGTCTGTTGTAGACGAGAGAGCTTGGGAAGTGAGTCAGTTGTTGTTCGCTGATGATACAGCGCTGGTGGCTGATTCATGTGAGAAACTGCAGAAGCTGGTGACTGAGTTTGGTAAAGTGTGTGAAAGAAGAAAGCCGAGAGTAAATGTGAATAAGAGCAAGGTTATTAGGTACAGTAGGGTTGAGGGACAAGTCAATTGGGAGGTAAGTTTGAATGGAGAAAAACTGGAGGAAGTGAAGTGTTTTAGATATCTGGGAAGGAATAGTGGTTCCAACAATGTTATATGGTTGCGAGGCGTGAGCTATAGATAGAGTTGTGCAGAGGAGGGTGGATGTGCTGGAAATGAGATTTTTGAGGACAATATGTGGTGTGAGGTGGTTTGATCAAGTAAGTAATAATAGGGTAAGAGAGATGTGTGGAAATAAAAAGAGTTTAGTTGAGAGAGCAGAAGATGGTGTTTTGAAATGGTTTGGTCACATGGAGAGAATGAGTGAGGAAAGATTGACAAAGAGGATATATGTGTCAGAGGTGGAGGGAATGAGGAGAAGTGGGAGACCGAGTTGGAGATGGAAAGATGGAGTGAAAAAGATTTTGAGTGATCAGGGCCTAAACATGCAGGAGGGTGAAAGGCGTGCAAGGAATGGAGTGAAGTGGAACGATGTGGTATACTGGGGTCAGCGTGCTGTCAGTGGATTGAACCAGGGCATGTGAAGCATCTGGGGTAAACCATGGAAAGTTTTGTGGGGCCTGGATGAGGAAAGGGAGCTGTGGTTTCGGTGCATTATACATGACAGCTAGAGAATGTGTGAACGAATGTGGCCTTTGTTGTCTTTTCCTAGCGCTACCTTGTGCACATGCGGGGGGAGGGGATTGTTATTTCATGTGTGGTGGGGTGGCTATGGGAATGAATAAAGGCAGACAGTATGAATTATGGACATGTGTAGATATGTATATGTCTGTGTGTGTATATATATGTATACGTTGAGATGTATAGGTATGTATATTTGCATGTGTGGATGTGTATGTATATACCTGTGTATGTGGATGGGTTGGGCCATTCTTTCGTCTGTTCCCTTGCGCTACCTCGCTAATGCGGGAGACAGTGACAAAGTAAAATAAATGATTAAAAATATATATGTTGTTTGAGATGGTTTTGAGTATATAATGAAAGGGTAAGAGAGGTTTAATACTAAAAAGAGTGGTTTAGAGAGCTCAAGAGGATGTGCTGAAATGGTTTGGACATATAGAGAAAATGAGTGAGGAAAGGTTGATAAAGAGGATATATGTGTCAGAAATGGAAGGAACTAGGAGAATGAAGTTACTAAAATGGAGATGGAAGGATGAAGTAAAAAAGATTTGAGCAATTGGGGTCTGAACATGCATGATGGTGAAAGGTTTCCATGGGATAGAGGGAACTGGAACTATGTGGTATATTTTGGTCAACATGTCAATGAACTGAACCAGAGCATGTGAATCATTTTGGGTAAGCCATGGAAAGGCCTGTAGGGCCTGGTTGTGGATAGCGAGATGTGGTTTCGGTACATTACACATGAGAGCTCGAGAATGGAAGTGAGTGGATGTGGCCTTTCTTTTTCAGTTCCTGATGCTACCTCAATAACAGGCAATGGCAATCAAGTATGAAAAAAAGATTGATAGATAGATTCCCAGAAAGCATGAGGTTTTTTTAATTGCTCACTCTTCTCGTCCATAGGAAGAAAGAGTTTTTTACACCTAAGGAACATTTTTTGACCTCTCCTGTCATTTGTTATTCATATTCCGTTGATGTAATACACATACATCTCTTTCATGAATTTAATGCTTTTTCTGAAAGTAAACACAAAATAAAGCCAAAGCTTAAAGCATTTTAAATGATGATAATTTTATTGATGACTGTAACATATAGAGATATCATGAAATGGTAGCTGAAAACATAAACATACAAACATACCATTTCATGACAGTAAATACTTGGATGTCAGATGAACACAGTAAATACTTAGATGTCAGATGAACCAGTTTACTTATGAATTCTTGATATTTTGCAGCCTGAGAAGATGACCCATCCAAGTGGTAGTGCCTATGGGTTGGTATATGATGATGCGGGATCTCTTCGTCAAGTGGTTACACCCCGTGGTTCAGCTTATACCTTCCACCTTTCCACCTCCCTTGGCTTTTACAGACTTCGACTTGCATTACCAATAGACAGCATTGCACTTCAGGTAAGTCCTGAATATATGATTGTAGAGATGTAATTCTGTCTCCATGTATACCATAAATCAATGTTGGTAATGTATGTTAAGAAAGCTATACAGTTTTCTAAACAGGTTGAAGTATTAAGTGAATGTGATATATGAACTCTGACTCACTGACTTCTTCATTCATTACTCTTCCCTTTTTCTCTCATATGCATGAAGGATGGAGTGAAAAAGATTTTGAGCAATCAAACCACCTCACACCACATATTGTCCTCAAATATTTCATTTCCAACACATCCACCCTCTTCTGCACAACCCTATAACCCATGCCTTGCAACCATATAACATTGTTTGAACCACTATTCCTTCACATGTACCCAATTTTGCTCTCTGAGATAACGTTCTTGCCTTCCACATATTCTTCAACACTCCCAGAACCTTTGCCCCCTCTCTCACCTTATGACTCACTTCCGCTTCAATGGTTCCATTCCATCTAAAATGGGAAACAGAAGAAGGAGTCAAGCAGGGAGTGCTCCTCCTCCCTTAAGGCTCAGATTGGATAGCCTGAATGCGTGTGGATGTAACCAAGATGAGAAGAAATGAGAGATAGGTATTGTGTTTGAGGAAAGAAACCTGGATGTTTTGGCTCTGAGTGAAGTGAAGCTCAAGGGTAAAGGGGGAGAATGGTTTAGGAATGTCTTGGGAGTAAAGTTAGGGGTAGGTGAAAGGACAAGAGCAAAGGAAGGAGTAGCACTTCTTCTGAAGCAGTTGTGGGAGTATGCAATACAGTGTAAGAAAGTAAATTTTAGATTGAGGTTGATGTGGATAAAACTGAAAGTGGATTATGAGAGATGGGTGATTATTGGTGTCTATGCATCCAGTCATGAGAAGAAAGATCATGAGAGGCAAGTGTCTTCAGAGCAGCTGAGTGAGTGTGTTAGCAGCTTTGATGCACGAGACAGTTATAGTGATGGGTGATTTGAATGTGGGGGTGGGTAGTGTGGCAGTTGAGGGTGTAATTGGTGTACATACAGTGTTCGGTGTTGTAAATGGAAATGGTGAAGAGCTTGTGGATTTGTGTGCTAGGGAGGGACTGGTGATTGGGAATACCTGGTTTGGGGGGAGAGATATACAGAGGTATACATGTGTGAGTGGGAGAGATGGTCAAAGGGTGTTGTTGGATTGCGTGTTGGTTGATGGGCGTGTGGGGGTGGGAGGACTTTTGGATGTGGATGCTCTGGGAATGGCAGCTGGAGGGATGTCTGATCACTGCCTTTTGTAGGCAAAGGTGAAGGTTTGTAGAGGTTTTTAGAAAAGAAGAGGATGTCGGGGAGAGGAGGGTGGTGAGAGTAAGTGAGCTTGGAGAGGAGGCTTGTGTGGGGAAGTACCAGGAGAGATTGAGTGTAGAATAGTAAAAGGTGAGAGCAATTGACGTGAGGGGAGTGTGGGAGGAATGGGATGTATTTAAGGAAGCAGTGATAGCTTGCACAAAAGATGCATGTGGCATGAGAAAGGTGGGAGTTGGGCAGATTAGGAAGGGTAGTGAGTGGCGGGATGAAGAAGTAAGGTTGTTAGTGAAAGAGAAAAGGGAGGCCTTTGGATAATACTTGCAGGGTAGTAATGCAAATGACTAGGAGATGTATGAAAGAAAGTGGCAGGAGGTCAAGTGAAAGGTGCAATTGTTGAAAAAGTGGGCAAATGAGAGCTGGGGTGAGAGTATTATTAAATTTTAGGGAGAATAAAAAGATGTTTAGGAAGGTGGTAAATAACATGCATAAGATAAGAGAACAAATGGGAATAATCAGTGAAGGGGGCAAGTGGTAAAGTCATAACAGGTAGTGATGAAGTGAGAAGGAGCTGGAGTAAGTATTTTGAAGTTTTGTTGAATGTGGTTGATGATAGAGTGGCAGATATAGTGTTTTGGTTGGGGTGGTGTGCAAAGTGAGAGGGGCCAGGGAGAATGGTTTGGTAAACAGAGAAGAGGTTGTGAAAGCTTGGAGGAAGATGAAATCTGGCAAGGCAGCAGGTTTGGTTGGCATTGCAGTGAAATTTACTAGAAAAGAGGTTGACTGTGTTGTTAATTGACTGTTAAGAATATTCAGTGTATGTATGGACCATGGTGAAATGCCTGAGAATTGGTGGAATGCATGCATAGTGCCATTGTACAAAGGCAAAGGGGATAAACTATAGAGGCATAAATTTGTTGAGTATTCCTTGGAAATTATATGGGAGGGTATTGATTGAGAGGGTGAAGGCATGAACAGATCATCAGAATGGGGAAGAGCAGTGTTATTTCAGAAATGGTAGAGGATGTGTTGATCAGGTGTTTATTTTGAAGAATGTATAAGAGAAATACTTAAAAAACAGATGGATTTGTATGTAGCATTTATGGATCTGGAGAAAGCGTAGGATAGGGTTGATAGAGATGCTTTGTGGAAGGTTTTAAAAGTATATGGTGTGGGAGGTAAGTTGCCAGAAGTAGTTTTTACCAAGGATGTAAGGCATGTGTACGAGTGGGAAGAGAGGAGAGTGATTGGTTTTTAGTGAAAGTCGATCTGCGGCAAGGGTATGTGATGTCCCCATGGTTGTTTAATTTGTTTATGGATTAGGTGGGAAGGGAGGTAAATGCACAAGTTTTAGAGAAAGGGGTGAGTATACAGTCCATTGGGGATGAGAGGGCCTGGGAAGTGAGTCATTTGTTGTTTGCAGATGATACTGCTGTAGTGGCTGCTTCATGTGAGAAACTGGAGAAGTTGGTGACTGAGTTTGGAAAAGTCTGTGTAAGTAGAAAGTTGAGAGTAAATGTGAATCAGAGCAAGGTTATTAGGTTCAGTAGGGTTAAGAGACAAGGTAATTGGGATGTAAGTTTGAATGGATAAAAATTGTTGGAAGTGAAGTGTTTTAGATACCTGGGAGTGGAGTTAGCAGCAGATGGAACCATGGAAGTGGAAGTGAGTCACAGGGTGGGGGAAGGGGTGTGAAGGTTCTGGGAGCAATGAAGAATGTGTGGAAGGAGAGAATGTTATCTCTGAGAGGAAAAATGGGTATATTTGAAGGAATAGTAGTTCCAACAATGTTACATAGTTGCGAGGCATGAGCTATAGATAGGGTTGTACGTACGAGGGTGGATGTATTGGAAATGAAATGTTTGAGGAAAGTATGTGGTGTGGGATGATTTGATCAAGTAAGTAATAAAAGGGTAAGAGAGATGTGTGGAAATGAAAAGAGTGTGGTTGAGAGAGCAGAAGAGGGTGTGTTGAAATCGTTTGTACATATGGTGAGAATGAGTGAGGAAAGACTGACAAAGAGAATGTATGTGTCAGAGGTGGAGGGAATAAGGAGAAGCGTGAGACCAAATTGGAGGTGGAAGGATGGGGTGAAAAAGATTTTAAGCAATCAGGGCCTGAACATACAGGAGGGTGAGAGGCATGCAAGGAATAGAGTGAATTGGAATGATGTGGTATACCAGGGTCGACGTGCTGTCATTGGACTGAACCAGGGCAACGTCTGGGGTAAACCATGGAAAGTTTTGTGGGGCTTGGATGTGAATAGGGAGCTGTGGTTCCAGTGCATTACATATGACAGCTAGAGACTGAGTGTGAAGAAATGTGGCCTTTTTTGTCTGTTTTCCCGGCGCTACCTCACTGAAGCACGGGTAGCAATGCTGTTTCCTATGGGATGGGGTAGTACTAGGAATGGATTAAGGCAAGCATTTACGAATATGTGCCTGTGTATATATGTATATGTGTGTGTATGTATTTGTATATGTATGTATATGTGCGTGTATGGGGCATTATGTATTGTGTGTGTATATGAGTGGATGGGCCATTCTTTCTTCATCTGTTTCCTGGTGCTGCCCCACTCAACGCGGGAAATGGCAATCATGTAAAATAATAATAAAAGATATATATCCCTGGGGATAGGGGAGAAAGAATACTTCCCACGCATTCCTCACATGTCGTAGAAGGCGACTAAAGGGGACGGGAGCGGGGGGCCAGAAACCCTCCCCTCCTTGTATTTTAACTTTCTAAAAGAGGAAACAGAAGAAGGAGTCACGCGGGGAGTGCTCATCCTCCTCGAAGGCTCAGACTGGGGTGTCTAAATGTGTGTGGATGTAACTAAGATGAGAAGAAAGGAGAGATAGGTAGTATGTTTGAGGAAAGGAACCTGCATGTTTTGGCTCCGAGTGAAACGAAGCTCAAGGGTAAAGGGGAAGAGTGGTTTGGGAATGTCTTGGGAGTAAAGTCAGGGGTTAGTGAGAGGACAAGAGCAATGGAAGGAATAGCACTACTCCTGAAACAGGAGTTGTGGGAGTATGTGATAGAGTGTAAGAAAGTGAATTCTAGATTGATATGGGTAAAACTGAAAGTTGATGGAGAGAGATGGGTGATTATTGGTGCATATGCACCTGGGCATGAGAAGAAAGATCATGAGAGGCAAGTGTTTTGGGAGCAGCTGAATGAGTGTGTTAGTGGTTTTGATGCACAAGACCGGGTTATAGTGATGGGTGATTTGAATGCTAAGGTGAGTAATGTGGCAGTTGAGGGGATAATTGGTATACATGGGGTGTTCAGTGTTATAAATGGAAATGGTGAAGAGCTTATAGATTTATGTGCTGAAAAAGGACTGGTGATTGGGAATACCTGGTTTAAAAAGCGAGATATACATAAGTATACATATGTAAGTAGGAGAGATGGCCAGAGAGTGTTATTGGATTACATGTTAATTGATAGGCACGCGAAAGAGAGACTTTTGGATGTTAATGTGCTGAGAGGTGCAACTGGAGGGATGTCTGATCATTATCTTGTGGAGGCGAAGGTGAAGATTTGTATGGGTTTTTAGAAAAGAAGAGAGAATGTTGGGGTGAAGAGAGTGGTGAGAGTAAGTGAGCTTGGGAAGGAGACTTGTGTGAGGAAGTACCAGGAGAGACTGAGTACAGAATGGAAAAAGGTGAGAACAAAGGAGGTAAGGGAAGTGGGGGAGGAATGGGATGTATTTAGGGAAGCAGTGATGGCTTGCGCAAAAGATGCTTGTGGCATGAGAAGCGTGGGGGGTGGGTTGATTTGAAAGGGTAGTGAGTGGTGGGATGAAGAAGTAAGATTATTAGTGAAAGAGAAGAGAGAGGCATTTGGACGATTTTTGCAGGGGAAAAAATGCAAATGAGTAGGAGATGTATAAAAGAAAGAGGCAGGAGGTCAAGAGAAAGGTGCAAGAGGTGAAAAAGAGGGCAAATTAGAGATGAGGTGAGAGAGTATCATTAAATTTTAGAGAGAATAAAAAGATGTTTTGGAAGGAGGTAAATAAAGTGCATAAGACAAGGGAGCAAATGGGAACTTCAGTGAAGGGCGCAAATGGGGAGGTGATAACAAGTAGTGATGATGTGAGGAGGAGATGGAGTGAGTATTTTGAAGGTTTGTTGAATGTGTTTGATGATAGGTGGTAGATATAGGGTGTTTTGGTCGAGGTGGTGTGCAAATTGAGGGGTTAGGGAAAATGATTTGGTAAACAGAGAAGAGGTAGTAAAAGCTTTGCGGAAGATGAAAGCCGGCAAGGCAGCAGGTTTGGATGGTATTGCAGTGGAATTTATTAAAAAAGGGGATGACTGTTTTGTTGACTGGTTGGTAAGGTTATTTAATGTATGTATGACTCATGGTGAGGTGCCTGAGGATTGGCGGAATGCTTGCATAGTGCCATTGTACAAAGGCAAAGGGGATAAGAGTGAGTGCTCAAATTACAGAGGTATAAGTTTGTTGAGTATTCCTGGTAAATTATATGGGAGGGTATTGATTGAGAGGGTGATGGCATGTACAGAGCATCAGATTGGGGAAGAGCAGTGTGGTTTCAGAAGTGGTAGAGGATGTGTGGATCAGGTGTTTGCTTTGAAGAATGTATGTGAGAAATACTTAGAAAAGCAAATGGATATATATGTAGCATTTATGGATCTGGAAAAGGCATATGATAGAGTTGAAAGAGATGCTCTGTGGAAGGTATTAAGAATATATGGTGTGGGAGGCAAGTTGTTAGAAGCAGTGAAAAGTTTTTATCGAGGATGTAAGGCATGTGCATGTGTAGGAAAAGAGGAAAGTGATTGGTTCTCAGTGAATGTAGGTTTGCGGCAGGGGTATGTGATGTCTCCATGGTTGTTTAATTTGTTTATGGATGGGGTTGTTAGGGAGGTGAATGCAAGAGTTTTGGAAAGGGGACATGTATGAAGTCTGTTGTGGATGAGAGAGCTTGGGAAGTGAGTCAGTTGTTGTTCACTGATGATACAATGCTGGTGGCTAATTCATGTGAGAAACTGCAGAAGCTGGTGACTGAGTTAGGTAAAGTGTGTGAAAGAAGAAAGTTAAGAGTAAATGTGAATAAGAGCAAGGTTATTAGGTACAGTAGGGTTGAGGGTCAAGTCAATTGGGAGGTAAGTTTGAATGGAGAAAAACTGGAGGAAGTAAAGTGTTTTAGATATCTGGGAGTGGATCTGGCAGCGGATAGAACCATGGAAGCGGAAGTGAATCATAGGGTGGGGGAGGGGGCAAAAATTCTGGGAGCCTTGAAGAATGTTTGGAAGTCAAGAACATTATCTCGGAAAGCAAAAATGGGTATGTTTGAAGGAATAGTGGTTCCAGTAATCTTGTATGGTTGCGAGGCGTGGGCTATGGATAGAGTTGTGCACAGGAGGGTGGATGTGCTGGAAATGAGATGTTTGAGGACGATATGTGGTGTGAGGTGGTTTGATCGAGTAAGTAATGTAAGGGTAAGAGAGATGTGTGGAAATAAAAAGAGTGTGGTTGAGAGAGCAGAAGAGGGTGTTTTGAAATGGTTTGGTCACATGGAGAGAATGAGTGAGGAAAGATTGACCAAGAGGATATGTGTGTCAGAGGTGGAGGGAACGAGGAGATGTGGGAGACCAAACTGGAGGTGGAAAGATGGAGTGAAAAAGATTTTGAGTGATCGGGGCCTGAACATGCAGGAGGGTGAAAGGCGTGCAAGGAGTAGAGTGAATTGGAACGATGTGGTATACCGGGGTTGACGTGCTGTCAATGGATTGAACCAGGGCATGTGAAGCGTCTAGGGGTAAACCATGGAAAGTTGTGTGGGGCCTGGATGTGGAAAGGGAGCTGTGGTTTCGGTGCATTATTACATGACAGCTATAGACTGAGTGTGAACGAATGGGGCCTTTGTTGTCTTTTCCTAGTGCTATCTCGCACACATGAGGGGGGAGGGGATTGTTACTCCATGTGTGGCAAGGTGGCGATGGAAATAAATATGAATTAAGTATGTGTATATATGTATATGTCTGTGTGTGTATATATATGTGTACATTGAGATGTATAGGTATGTATATTTGCATGTGTGGACGTGTGTGTATATACATGTGTATGTGGGTGGGTGTGGGTGGGTTGGGCCATTCTTTCATCTGTTTCCTTGTGCTACCTCACTAACGCGGGAGTCAGCGACAAAGCAAAATGAGAAATATATGCATGAAGGAAAAGAAAAAGATGACATAGTAGTAAGTAGGAGTGAGTATCAGGTAGAAGCCTCTGCAGACACTGCACTAGAGTTGCCCTCTGCCAGTGGCCTGTTAAGGGTGAGGCACTAAAGGCTAAGAAGTGGCACTCGAGTCCACCAGTTATGGAGACTATACTGCTGTGGCCACCCTTTTGAGGGAGTTCCAGTTGGAACAGGCATTAAAGATATAGATAGACAGAATAGATAGATAGATAGACAGATAGATGTTCTTGATCTTTGTTTCCCATGTTAGTGAGGTAGGGCCAGTAGTAGACAAAGAAGGGCCGCATCTGCTCACATCCATTCTTTAGATGTCATTTGTAATGCACTGAAACCATAGTTCCCTATCCACGACCAGGCCCCACAGACCTTTTCATGATTTACTGCAGATGTTTCGCATACCCTGGTTCAGTCCTTTGACAGCAAGTTGAAAACCCCTGTAGACCATATTAATTCGCTGTATCCCATGCACACATCTCACCCTTCTGAATATTCAGGCCCCATTTACTCAAAATGTTTTTCACTCGCATCCTGGTAATCCAATCTGGTAATCCTCTTCTTGATCCCTCCACTAATGATACATAGATTTTCCTTGTCAACCTTTCCTCAGTTATTCTTTCTCTATGTCTAAACCATTTCAACACATCCTCTTCTGCTCTCTCAGCTACACTAATTTTATTACCACACCTCTCTCTTACCCTTTCATTACTTACTTGATCAAACCACCTCACTCTAATCATTTCATTTATAGCACACCCTCTCTCCTCTGTACAGTCTTATCTCTCATAATACTCACTCCATCTCCTCACTTCATCACTACCTGTTTCCACTTCACCATTAGCCCACTTCACTGATTTTTGTAGTTGTTCCCTTGCTTTTCACACATTATTAATGTCCTTCTTAAACATCATATTCTCCCAAAATTTTAGTGATATTCACTTACCCCAACTCTCATTTGATCTCTTCTTCAACCCTTGCACCTTCCTCTGGACCTCATGTCACTTTCTCTTTTACATCCTCCAATCATTTTCACTTCTTTCCAGTGAGTACTACTTAAACACCTCCATTTTCTTTTTCACAAGCAATCTCTATCTCACTACTGTTTCTAATCTGCATACCTCCAACTTTTCTCATGGCACATGCGTCTCTCAGACATGCCATCACTGCCATTCCTCACCCACTCCTTTGCTTCATTTACTCTCATCCTTTGCCATTCTACATTCAATCTCCCCTAGTATTTCTTCACACAAGTCTCTTTTTTCAAGCTTAATTAGTTTCACCACTCTCTTCTCACCAACACTGTTTCTTTTTATCCTAATCCCTCTATAAATCTTCTCCCTTGCCTGTACAAGTTATTGATCAGACATCTCACCAGCTGCCTCTCTAAGCTCATTTGCATCCAAAAGTCTCTCATTTACATGCCTATCAATTGATATGTAATCCAGTAATGCCTGCTGACCGTCCCTTCTATTCACATACGTATACTTGTATGTATCCCTCTCTTTAAACCAGGTATTCCTAGTCACCCAGTCACCAGCCCCTTTTTAGCACACAACTCCACAAAATGTTCACCATTTCTATTCATAATAATGAGTACCCCATGCCCCCCAATGATTCCCTCGACTGCCACATCATTAACGTCAAAATTACCTGTAGATTTGTTAGCTGCCTGGTGGACTTTTTTTTTTTTTATAGAAAATTTAACCTTTTGGTAGGTAAACATTTGTTCTAAACTCTCCCAGCAAAATTCAATAAAGTCCCTTGCCTCTGTAAATCCATCAGCATGTAGTTTCTCAAGTTATTTTTCTGTTGGAGGCATCAGTGACAGGGAAGAGTGCATGTTAAGACAGAGATTTAATTGAAATATAAAGAAAAGTATAGAGGAATCTCAGAGGATTTGAAAAACCTGTCTTTTAAAGAGTGCCAGGTCACAGTCAATGTGAAAAACATGAGAGGCTAGGGAGTTTCAATGCTTGAAGGTGTAAGGAAAGAAATAGGTATCAAAATGGCCTTCCCTTGAGTTGCCAGCAGCTACACAGTAATCATGCAGTGCAGTCGTATGCTGAGTATTGTGTGGTATAGCTAATGTGGGGCATACAAGCAGCCAGCTCTGAGAAGCAAAGAGTGGGCCAACATTATTGTGTAAGACAAGTGGATTAAGTTTTGAGGTTAGTCTGGGAGAGTTGTTAAGTCAGAGCACTTTCAATTCAGTTCTGTCAGGTAGGGATGCAAAGCCAGAAACACCACAGGTGTGGGAACAGTACAAAAAACAATTAAGAGCCTTGAAAATATTGCATTAACTAGAACAATATTTATACAATAGATCACAATGTTAAAGGAAGATATTTATAAAGCATATAAAAGGTATTGGTGGGATTAATTTCATCTAAACAAAGTTTAGGGTTATTGCCACTTTGTGTAAACTAAAGCTGGCAGTGTTGTTGAGTTTCTGTTTCTTAAAAGATGACAAGGTACTTTCAATATATATCTTCTAAACCACGTAAACAAAAAAAAATAGCAGTCAGACATTCAGAAGAGTAGGAATCAATGTTGAGACACTGCAAACTATTTCAAGTCTCAGAATTATAGAATGCACAGTTCTGGGCTGAGCAGGGGAATGAATAATGGTAGTTAGTTGTGCACCACACCTATTTACCATAATGTCACAACCCTGGACAGGTTACTGTGTATTTTGTAAGTGAATAAAAATATGATCATTAAGTGGCTGTGAACAAGCATATGTCAACCTCATTTATAATGGTTGAAGAGGGTGAATCCTCATGGATTCACCTCATTTTAGGGAGTAGAATGAGGTTTAAACTCACCATAGAATACTTATTTGCAGAGATGTCCTTAGAGCTCTGTCCATAGGCATGAAACACCTATAGCCTCAACACTGTACAATACAGACCAATGTGAAAGCAAGTAGATTCTCTCATTATACTCTATTAAGTATTTGTTAATCACTAAAACTGTATAAAAACATTTACAGTACAACATCAGTGAAATTATGTGAAGATTTTGTCAAGATTATTTTTTTTGTTCAGTTTAGGCATTTTTCAGAATATATTCAGAAATACTCAGAAAAAAAGAATCTGGCAATATCCAAGTCCCAAGATTTGATTTATATTGTAGTAGTCTTATTTTCTCTTTGTGTATAGCTCCAAATATTGTTAGTGATATGTACAGGCATTCATTTGCTTTTACTGCTGCCACTACTTTTCAAAACCATGTAGTGGTCGTCATTATACACTAAAAGTATTTACCAGTAGTTGAGATAATTAGTAGTACCTGCCAGTATAGTCTCAGGGCATATAATGTCTATCAGCTCTTGACTTGAAGCATGAAGTTACTGTTATTATTATAATTTACCCCTTTACAGAAAGAGTTTTATTAGTAAAAGTATAGGACAAAAATCTGCTAAGGCTGCCAACATTATATGGAATGTTAAGTGGCTTTTAGAACTGCACAGATTTAGATAATGACTCAAAAGTAACTTGTGTGTCTCTTTCAGATCCGTCTCGATGAGCGTGGACGTCTTCTGGCCATGACACAGCCAGGGCATGGGGGTACACTCCTTTATCAGTATAATGACCTGGGTCAGGTTACTGCTGAGCTCTATGGACATGGTTACACTGAATACATTTACTTTGATACTGGCCTTATCCGCACTGCCAAAACCAAGCACAAACATGAAGATGTTAGGACTGATTATCGCTATCATGCAGGGCTTATGAAGGAAATGAAGCTGCGCTATGGTTCCAAGAGTGACTTGCACAATGTTAAGTTGCGTTTCGTGTATGATGGTTCAGCAAGGCTCCGTAAACTAGAGGGAGACATTAACTCTATTCCTCTTAATGAAGTCTACATTCGTTTTGACAATCAGACAGGTGTGCTTCAGTTAATTAGCGATCTCCGCATTATAAGGAATAATATTTTGGAAACAATGCTTCAAGACCCAAAGAAACACTATGTGAACACCCGCAAACAGGATGACTATGGCCGCCTTGCACAGATTGACATGACCCTTCAGGGCAAAACAGTTTTTATGATGCAGCTCAAGTATGACAACCGCAACAGGATATCCGAAAGGCTAATTGCAGTTGGTGGTCGTAGGGAAGGTCTCAACATCACCTATACGGATGATGGGCAAATCCTTGCAGTAGCTGGGCCACATGCATGGTGGTACAGCTATGACAATAATGGCAATATCATTAACAGCACTGACAGAGGTAAACTTGAGACACTCACCTATGACGAGTGTGACAGAGTGACCTCTGTCAATGGGAGTGAGGTCGAGTATGATGAGAGAGGCTTTGTCATAAGTATTGATAATGAAAACTTTGATTATAATACTAAAGGTCAGCTTGTCTCAGCTTGGGACAGAGATGGAAACTGGTCATTCACTCTCGGTTATGACCATCTTGGTCGTGTTTCTGTCTACCGTGACCACAACAATGATGCCACTCAGCTGATCTATGGACGACCTGACCTCCCTGAACTGATAACACACCTGCATAACCCTCACACAGGAACCACAACTAGCCTCTTATATGATGACATGAATCATCTGATTGCTATTGATCAGCCTGATGGTCGATACTTTGTGGCATCAGACCAAAATGGGACACCAATAGCAATATTTGATGATATGGGTTCACTCATCTTCAGTCAAGTATGGTCACCATTTGGTCACTTGGTGGACTCTGCAGGTTCCAGCATGTGGGTTGGTGTAGGGCCATGGGGCATGTTCTGGGAGTCTCACACAGGCCTGGTGTTCTTCAGAAGTCATGCGTACCACCCAAAGATCCTACAGTGGATGACTCCTCGTTGGGGGCACCTTGCCCAGTCCACACGACACGTTACAGATGTCTTTGTGTATCGGTTCATGAACAACAACCCATTCAACCCACTGCCGGACCGCATCAAACATTATTATACAGGTGAGCCAGTTACTGATCTGATGTGTACCTAGGGCCTCATTGGAGATTAACAACAGAAGTTGAGTTACACTCTGTAAATACCAAGGTAATTTGATATATTCTGTATATTTCTTTCCTTTGTGCAGGTTTGATCTTTTGATCAGTAATTCTGCCATAAGAGTTTATATAATTTCAAGAGAAGCATAGTAGGAAATGTGACATCACACACCACTGCCACAGACCATCCTTAAGTTAGGACCATTCCCTCTCTTTTCTTCATTCTCATGCTCATGCCTTAAACCCTTGATAAAAACTGCTCACTGTTTCTAGCAGCTTTCCTCCCTCATCATATATTCTTAAGACCCTCCACAAGGCATCTCTATCAGCCATATCATATGGTTCTCCAAATCCCAAAATGCCACATACAAATCCTGTTTTTCTAAGTATTTCTTACACACATTATTTAAAGCATATGCCTGATCCACATACCCTTTACCACCTCTGAAACCACATTGTTCCTCCTGCTCTGTACATACCTTCATCCTCTCAATCAGTGCCTTCCCATACAACTTTCCAGATGCACTTAACAAACTTATACCTCTGTAGTTTGAATAGTCACCTTTGTACCCCTTGCCCTTATATAATGGCACTATACATGCATTCTGCCAATCCTTAGGCAGCTCACCAGGGTCCATACATGCAATGGAATTCCTAACTAACCAGTCAACATCAAAGTAGCCCCCTTTCTTAAGAAATTTAATTGTAATACCAATGACTCCGATAGCCTTGCCGCATTCTATCTCGAGTAAGGCTTTTACTACCTCTTCTCTCTTGACCATACCACACAGCATGATGCTCACATCACATACTACCCCAACCCAAACATCCTACATCTGGCACCTTATCATGAAACACATCAACAGTACTTCAAAATACTCATTCCATCTCCTCACTTCATCACCATCTGTTACCACTTTCACATTTGCCCCTTCATTGATGTTCCTATTTGTTCTCTTTTTTTTACACACTTTTTACATCCTTCCAGTGCATTTAATTCTCCCTGAAATGTATTGCTACTCATTCACCCCAACTCTCATTTGTCCTCTTTTTCAATCTCCACACCTCCCACTTGGTCTCCTTCTGCTTTCTCTTGTACATCTCTCAATCATTTTGCACTCCTTTGCTGTAATTACTGCCCATATACCTCTCTTTTCTCTCTCACTAGCAAATTTACTTCATCATCCCACCTCTCACTACCCTTTCTAACTCTTCCCCTTCAACTTTACACATGCCAGCACTTCTTCCCTAAATGTCTCCTATTCCTCATCCACTTCTGTTGCTTTGTTTACTCTCACCTTTTGCCATTCTACACTCGATCTCTCCCTTTATTTCTTCACACAAGCCTCTTTCCCAAGCTTACTTACCTTCACCAACCTCATCTCAGCCATATCATTTTCTCTTTTCTAAAAACCTCTACAAATCTTCACCCTTGCCATCATAAGGTAATGATGCCAACACAAGGTAATGATGGGACATCCCACCAGCTGCCTCTTGCAACAGTTTTACATTGAAGAGTCTCTCTTTTACATGCCTTTCAGTGAGTATGTAATTCATTAGTGTATGCTTACCGTCTTTTCTTCTCACACACAGTGTGAACGAAAATTCTTGTCCATCCCCATATATTTTCAAAGTTGATATCACACTTACATTTTATTACTTTGTTATCTCCTGTGGCTTTCGTTACCATCTGCAGATGTTTGGACATGGAATTGGCAAGGTTCCTGGAGTATTCTAGGTCCATGTTTTGGATCCACAAGGTGTTGCAGAAAGCAAGCTTGACTTTTATCTGGTTCTAGCAGTTTTTGATTGGGGAATTCCAGGGCTACTCCAGCAGTTGAATAGTTTCCTTTGAAAACCTACTCATCAGCATTCTAGCCTTTTAGTCTTTGTCAGAGGGCAATATCCTGCATAAAATGATCACACCAGTGAATCTCATAAAAAGGAAGCAGACAATCCTGTAGCACCTTAATGTACTGCTCTCCATTTGATGTGTGTTTATTTAAGAGTGCAGCTCTTCCCTACCCATTGCACCATTAAAGAAACCCCAGATCAACACAATATCTTGGTGTTTCACCATCATCAGTGTGAAATGAGAGTCATACCTTTGGCCTCCTCACCGTCCCTTGTCTCAACTGCACACACTTGATAGAACTTTTATTGAAATAACTCTCCTTACTCCACTCTTCCTCGCCCCAGTTCTTGTATTCCTTTTCAAACGTTAGAAATTTTCATTTCATTTCCTTCGTAACCAGTGGTTTAGCGGCCATCTCGTGAGAGGGAATGAGAAGGTCCTTTCGTAGATAATGTTGAATGATTCTTTGAGAAACATTTCCTCAAAGTTTTGAATGGCTTTTCATGAGTTCTGCTGACATGCTGGTTTGCTTCAATACTTCTCATCTTAGAAGGTTATCTGTATGAGCCTTCCTTGGACAATCAGGGATAGGTTTTGGTGGTGGGATGATGTTGTTAGGGAAGCCAAGAGTGCTGGCAAGCAGCTTCCTGATCGTGTGTTCTGAGGGCCTAGTGTGCCTTGAAATCTCAAGTGTTCTCACATTTACTTGCTTGTAGGTGAGAATTCAGGCTTTCTCCTCCTTAGAGATACAGGTAGAAAAAATACAGTGACCAGAAGCAAAATTCCAAAAATGAATGGGCAGCCACGAGGTGTAAAGGAAGGACATCCTTCACCAAAGATATTTTGAACCGCACTGAGGCAGGTTACTGGTGCTCACACCATGAGAAGCATTAGTCTCATTGACCCAAAGGGCTTCACATATTTATACCCAAAATATCCTTTGCTGTATGTAGCATTTGAAAATGTCTGGGGGTGGACAAGGTTTTTTCAAACTCTTCATATACTTGTGTATGTCTCTCTTTTTAAACCAGGTATTCCTGATCACCAGTCCTTTTTCATAATACAGTTCTGCAAACTTTTTGCTATTCCCATTCACCTTACTGAATAAACCGTGCCCCACAATCATACTCTCAGCTGCCACATTACTCACTTTGACATGTAACTCACCAATCAAAACTGCTGACACACTCAATCAGCTTCCCACACAACACTTGCTTATCATCTTTCCTCTCATGGCCAGGTGCATAAGCACTAATAATCACCCATCCTCACAGTCCACTTTCATTTTTACTTGCATCAGTTTAGAACTTAGTGACTTATACTTTGGCACAGTCCCACAACCCCACTTCTGCCTTATTGTAGAGCTGCCATTTCCTTAGCTTTTGCCTTCACACTAACCCTTGACTTTACTCCAACGACATTTACAAACTACTCTTCCCCTTTTCCCTTCAGCATTGTTTCATTCAGAGCTAGAACATCCAATTTCCTTAAATCACACATGCTACCTGTCTCTCCTGTCCTCTTATCTTTGTTACATCCACACACATCCAGACTCCTCAGGATGATGAGGATGATGATGAGGAGTATTCACATGGCTCCTTCTTCAGTTCCATCTTTAAAAAACTGAATTACAAAAAGGGGAGGGGGGGGGATTTCTCCTGCCCTACCACAGGGATGTATGTATATTTCTTTTTTTTTATACATGCTTGCCATTTCATGCATTAGTGAGGTAGCATTAAGAACAGAGGACTGAGCCTTAGAGGGAATATCCTCTTTTGGCCCCCTTCTCTGTTCCTGTTTTTGGAAAAGTAATTTGTCCCCAGGCAATTTTAAAACCCATCCTAGCATTAACCAAATCATTATGAGAAAATTGACAAGACATGAAACAAAAAAGTTATTCAAGACACACCCAGCTTCCCAGGTCAACCCCTGTCATGTGACCCCCCTTAATCACTCTCTCTTAAAACGGTTATTGCCAGAGAAAGCAGACAGTGCTTGGTCTATACACACTGGTGTTATACGGCAGGAATCAAGTGTGATGTGATGTAAATAACTTTAAGTACTGGAACCTGATGAGGTGGATTATCTCCATGAAACGTCATGCCACACGTACAAAAAATTACATGAATAAAATTGTATGAACTTGTTCATGGATATGGTGGTTAGGGAGGTAAATGCAAAATTTTGGAGAGAGGGGTGAGTATGCAGTCTGTTGTGGATGAAAGGGCCTGGGAAGTGAGTCAGTTGTTGTTCGCTGATGATACAGTGCTGGTGGCTGATTTGTGTGAGAAACTGCCGAGGCTGGTAAAGTGTGTGAAAGGAGTAAGTTGAGAGTAAATGTGAATAAGAGCAAGGTTATTATGTTCATTAGGGTTGAGGGACAAGTTAACCAGGAGGTAAGTTTGAATGGAGAAAAACTGGAGGAAGGGAAGTGTTTTAGATATCTAGGAGTGGATTTAGCAGCAGATGGAACCATGGAAGCAGAAGCGAGTCACAGGGTGGGGGAGGGGGCGAAGGTATGGAAGGTGAGAATGTTATTTCAGAAAGCAAAAATGAGTATGTTTGAAGGAATAGTGGTTCCAACAGTGTTATATGGTTGTGAGGCATGTGCTATAGATAGGGTTGTACAGAGAAGGATAGATGTGTTGGAAATGAAATGTTTGATGACAATATGTGGTGTGAGGTGGTTTGATTGAGTGAGTAATGAAAAGGTAAAAGAGATGTGTGGTAAGAAAAAGAGTGTGGTAGAGAGAGGAGAGGAGGGTGTGTTGAAATGGTTTGGACATATGGAGAGAATGTGTGGGGAAAGATTGACAAAAAGGATATATGCGTAAGAGATGGAGGGATCAAGGAGAAGCAGGAGACCAAATTGGAGATGGAAGGATGGAGTGAAAAAGATTTTGAGCAATCAGGGCTTGAACATACAGGAGGATGAAAGGCGTGCAAGGAATAGAGTGAATTGGAACAATGTGGTATGCCGGGGTCAACGTGCTGTCAGTGGACTGACCCAGGGCATGTGAAATGTCTGGGGTAAACCATGGAAAGGTCTGTGGGGCCTGGATGTAGATAGGGAGCTGTGGTTTCGGTACATTACATATGACAGCTAGAGACTGAGTGTGAGGGAATGTGGAATTTTTTTGTCTGTTTTCCTGGTGCTCCCTCGCTGAAGCAGGGGGTAGCGATGCTTTTTACTGTGGGGCAGGGTAGCGCTGGGAATGGATGAAGGTAATCAAGTATGAATATGTGCATGTGTATATATGTACATGTCTGTGAATCTGAATGTATATGTATGCATATGTGTATATGTTGATATGTATATGTATGCATATATGGGCATTTATGCATATATATATATATATATATATATATGTACATGAGAGGATGGGCCATTCTTCTTCTGTTTCCTGGTGCTGCCTTGCTGACACGGAAAGCAGCAATTGAGTATAAGAAATTATGATAGAAAAATATATATCACCAGGGATAGGGAGATAAGAATGCTACACACTTAAATTTTGAGTGTTGTAATAGGTGGCTTATATGGGTGGGAAGCAAGAAATCATCATCTTCATGTATTTTTACTTTGTAAGAGTGGGAATATAAGAAGGAACCAGTTGAAGAGTTCTCTTTGAAGTCCTAGAAGTCTCAGGCTTGGGTGTCTGAATGTTGACTGATGTAACCAGGATGAGAAGTTAGGGATAGGCAATTTGTTTGCTGAGAAGAACCTACTTGTTCTGGACCTGAGTAAAACTGAACTGAAGGGGAAGGGTAAAGCATAGTCTGGGGATAAAGACTGGCATTAGATTGAGGGCAAGAGCAAAGTAGGTGATGGTGTCTCTGTAGAAGGAGTTATGAATATATATTAAAGACTGTGAATAAGTGAGTTCCAGACTGATGTGGGTGAGGATGAAACTAAATAAGGAGAGGTGGGTAACTATTAATGCTCATGCACCTTCAAAACTCTCAAGCTCTACTTTGGAGTAGCCAAGGAAGCAGTTTTCTCTTTAATCCTCTTCAGTCACTTCCTTCATGACCTTCCAACACCTCTTGCAGTCCATGCTGTAGAAGCTCTCATATTCAGATGATTTTACAGTTACATTACAACTCCCTGACACTTCCCAAGCAACATGCAGTATTACATTTTACATGTAAAACATTGCTTCACTCAAAAGAGAATATCTTTATCCTACAGAATTCCACTATCATCCTCCTAATCCCACAGTGAAATTAATCTACCCTACTCCCTCCCATAAACCTGAATGGCAACCACTTCCATTTAATAGAATCCAACCATACTTGGTATCACATACAAAACAGATGTAAGATTTACATGTCACACTCAGCCCAGAGGTTCTCCTGGAATGGTGATTCATTACCTCTCATGTGAGAATATTCTTTGGGAGGGAGGCAGTTCCCTCCTCCATCCCTTGATTGCTCTTCCCTTGCCTCTGGGCATAGAAGACACATTGACACAGAGGGAGCTAAGTTTAGGCATGTCTCTGTCCTGTATTCCTGGCCTCTTGTCTGAGAAAACTAATTATCACATACATCATGTATATATATATATATATGTCACACTGCAAACTTAAAAACAAAGGCCACAAAGGAACTAAATACCCTCACAACACTTAATGCCACCAGGTTTGGACATGGAAAAGAATTCCTTAGCATACTTTAAAAACTCCCAAAGTAGGAGTTGTGGGAGTATGTGATAGAGTGTAAGAAAGTAAACTTTAGATTGATATGGGTATAACTGAAAGTGGATGGAGAGAGATGGGTGATTATTGGTGCATATGCACCTGGTCATGAGAAGAAAGATCATAAGAGGCAAGTGTTTTGGGAGCAGCTGAGTGAGTGTGTTGGCAGCTTTGATGCACGAGAGCAAGTTATAGTGATGGGTGATTTGAATGCAAAGGTGAGTAATGTGGCAGTTGAGGGTATAATTGGTGTACATGGGGTGTTTAGTGTTGTAAATGGAAATGGTGAAGAGCTTGTAGATTTGTGTGCTGAAAATGGACTGGTGACTGGGAATATCTGGTTTAAAAGGAGAGATATACATAAGTATACCTATGTAAGTAGGAGAGATGGCCAAAGAGCATTATTTGATTACATATTAATTGATAGGCACGTGAAAGAAAGACTTTTGAATGTTAATGTGCTGCGAGGGGCAACTGGAGGGATGTCTGATCATTATCTTGTGGAGGCAAAGGTGAAGATTTGTAGAGGTTTTCAGAAAAGAAGAGAGAATGTTGGGGTGAAGAGATTGGTGAGAGTGAGCGAGTTTGGAAAGGAGACATGTGTGAGGAAGTACCAGGAAAGACTGAGTGCAGGATGAAAAAAGATGAAAGCAAATGACGAAAGAGTGGGGGAGGAATGGGATGTATTTAGGGAAGCAGTGATGGCTTACGCAAAAGATGCTTGTGGCATGAGAAAGGTAGGAGGTGGGCTGATTAGAAACGGTAGTGAGTGGTGGGATGAAGAAGTAAGATTGTTAATGAAAGAGAAGAGAGAGGTGTTGGACGATTTTTAAAAGGAAGTAGTGCGGATGACTGGGAGTTGTATAAAAGAGAGAGGCAGGAGGTCAAGAGAAAGGTGCAAGAGGTAAAAGAGGGCAAATTAGAGTTGGGGTGAGAGAGTATCATTAGATTTTAGGGATACTAAAAAGATGTTTTGGAAGGAGGTAAATAAAGTGCATAAGACAAGAGAACAAACGGGAACATCGGTGAAGGGGGCTAATGGAGAAGTAATAACAAGTAGTGGTGAAGTGAGAAGATGGAGTGAGAATTTTGAAGGTTTATTGAATTTGTTTGATGATAGAGTGACAGATATAGGGTGTTTTGGTCGAGGTGGTGTGCGAAGTGACAGGGTGAGGGAGAATGGTTCGGTAAACAGAGAAGAGGTAGTGAAAGCTTTGCAGAAGATGAAAGTCGGCAAGGTGGCAGGTTTGGATGGAATACCTCTGGAATTTATCAAAAAAGGGTGTGACTGTGTTGTTGACAGGTTGGTAAGGATATTCAATGTATGTATGGTTCATGGTGAAGAGCCTAAGGATTTGTGGAATGCATGCATAATGCCATTGTACAAAGGCAAAGGGAATAAAGGTGAGTGTTCAAATTACAGAGGTATAAGTCTGTTGAGTATTCCTGGGAAATGATATGGGAGGGTATAGATTGAGAGGGTAAAGGCATGTACAGAGCATCAGATTGGGAAAGAGCAGTGTGGTTTCAGAAGTTGTACAGGATGTGTGGATCAATCAGGTGTTTCCTTTGAAGAATATATGTGAAAAGTACTTAGAAAAACAGATGGATGTGTATGTAGCATTTATGGATCTAGAGAAGGCTTATGATGGAGTTGATAGAGATGCTTTGTCAAAGGTATTAAGAGTATATGGTGTGGGAGGTAAGTTGCTAGAAGCAGTGAAAAGTTTTTATCGAGGTTGTAAGGCATGTGTAAGGGTAGGAAGAGAGGAAAGTGATTGGTTCCCAGTGAATGTCGGTTTGTGGCAGGGGTGCGTGATGTTTCCATGGTTGTTTAACTTGTTTATGGATGGGGTTGTTAGGGAGGTGAATGCAAGAGTTTTGGAGAAAGGGGCAAGTATGCAGTCTGTTGTGGATGAGAGGGCTCGGGAAGTGAACCAGTTGTTGTTCGCTGATGATACAGCGCTGGTGGCTGATTCGGGCGAGAAACTGCAGAGGTTAGTGACTGAGTTTGGTAAAGTGTGTGTAAGGAGAAAGCTAAGAGTAAATGTGAATAAGAGCAAGGTTATTAGGTTCTGTAGGGGTGAGGGACAAATTAATTGGGAGGCAAGTTTAAATGGAGAAAAACTGGAGGAAATGAGGTGTTTTAAATATCTGGGAGTAGATTTAGCAGTGGTTGGAACCATGGAAGCAGAAGTGAGTCACAGGGTGGGGGAGGGGGCAAAGATTCTGGGAGCGTTGAAGAATGTGTGGAAGGCGAGAATGTTATCTCAGAGAGCAAAAATGGGCATGTTTGAAAGAATAGTGGTTCCAACAATGTTATATGGCTGCAAGGTGTGGGCTATAGATAGGGTTGTGCATGGGGGGGTGGATGTGTCAGAAATGAAATGTTTGAGGACAGTATGTGGTGTGAGTTGGTTTGATCGAGTTAGTAATGAAAAAGGTAAGAGAGATGTGTGGTAATAAAAAGAGTGTGGTTGAGATAGCAGAAGAGGATGTATTGAAATGGTTTGGTCACATGGGGAGAATGAATGAGGAAGGACCGACAAAGAGGATATATGTGTCAGAGGTGGAGGGAACGAGAAGTGGGAGACCAAATTGGAGGTGGAAGGATGGAGTGAAAAAGATTTTGAGCGATCTGGGCCTTAACATACAGGAGGGTGAAAGGCGTACAAGGAATAGAGTGAACTGGAACGATGTGGCATACAAAGGTCGATGTGCTGTCAGTGGATTGAACCAGGGCATGTGAAGCGTCTGGGGTAAACCATGGAAAGTTTTATGGGGCCTGAATGTGGAAAGGGAGCTGTGGTTTCAGTGCATTACACATGACAGTTAGAGACTGTGAACAAATGTGGCCTTGTTGTATTTTCCTAGCGCTACCTCATGCGCGCAGGGGAGGAAGGGGGTGCCATTTCATGTGTGGTGGAGTGGCGATGAGAATGGATGAAGGCAGCAAGTATGGATATGTACATGTGTATATATGTATATATCTGTGTATGTAAATGTATGCATATGTTGAAATGTATAGATATGTATATGTGCATGTGTGGGCGTTTATGTACATACATGTGTGTGTGGGTGGTTTGGGCCATTTTTTTGTCTGTTTCCTTGCACTACCTCGCTAATGCGGGAGACAGCCACTAAGTATAATATAGATACAAATAACTTTACAAACAGTTCATCCACTCCACTGTAAATTATGTCTCAATTTTATCATCACCCACTGTCAAAAGAAAACATAAGATTGCAAACCACATAAAACTAGGCCTTGAGAACAATTACTGACAACCTATCAACCATAAAATGCTTAGCATGTCTACAACAAAACAAAAATACTTTCTGTTCAGTTTCACTTAATATGCTCTGCACTCAGTACTTTGTAACTACCCTAGATTCCTCCCACACCACAATCAACCACTAACCCCCAGGTAGAAACAAAAGCCTTTTCCCTTCAGCGATCCATGCTCAGATTTCCCCTTTCCAAACAAATGTGACAATGACAAAACACATTTGCTTGATAATGACTCAACAAGCCCTAAACTACTGCCCTCCCAACCCTGTCTTAAATTCTGCCATACCAGGAATGTACAAGTGAATCTTGGCTATGTTCCAGATGCCACACATCTCTTCAACACTACAAACACAGACTCACCATATCAGAGGACCCACTGTGTCCAAGATGCAGCTTTCATTCTGAAGACGCTTAACACACTCATTAACTGTCCAGCTCTCACCTCACACAAACATACTTACAACATAACCCCTCACCTTCTGGTCATGCCTAGTAGATGTAGCCAGCTTCCTGTGTGTTGCAGGAGCTCCATGAAGGGTTCCTGCGATAGGAGAGTAAAATGTAAGTCAGCTTGTGGTAGTGAGGGGAGTTAGGAAGAGAGGCGAGTCTTTCGGAGGGAGATAAGTGAGTGCTTGAACAATTTTGATGATGGGGACCATGTGTTTGTGGTGGAAAATTTGAATGCAAAGTAGGTGATGTGGTAGTTGAGGGCATACAATTACCGGGTATAAATGAAAGTTGTAAACTTTTTGTGGAATTGTGTGCTGAAAAAGGGAGTACCTGGTGTAAAAAATAGTGCATACATAAGTAAATATGAGTAAGTAGGGTTATGAGCCATTGGGCATTCTTGGATTTTTCTGTTTAATATGAATATTGTGAGAGGGTTAGCTGGTGGATATCTGATAGTTTCTTAGAACATAATGTGCTTCTGATATTTTTTCAGTACTTAAACGTGAAAAGTAAGTCAAGTAGTTTGATATATTTACATCAGTTATGGAGCACATCCCTATCTGGTCATTTAGTGCTTAAATAAAAGAGCCAAACTTCTTATTGTGTGCTGAAAAAATAGGCCAAGTAGTTTGATATACTTACATCAGGTATGAAGCACATCCCTGTTTGGTCATTTAGTGCTTACTTTATTCAAATCAAATTTTTTGGTAAAAAGCAGACTCAATTATAATGTTTAGTATGGCAAAAGAAAAGAACATGGTTTGCAATGAATACATGCAAGACCACAGAAGAGAGGTTTCTGGTATGTTTTGAGATTTTTTGGACAAATTTATTTTACCTTTTAGGAAATACTTATACCTTAGGTGCATTCAGTTCATATGGGTGTCTTAGAAGTATTTTATTATGAGTAACTTTTATTTGATTTCAGAGCATTACAGTATATCAAATTTCAATGTAATAGTGGTATTTTGATAAACAAAGATTTCATTAGATCTTTATATTTGTATGCATTTTAGATAGTAAGACCATTGTAATATCTGAAGAGTTCTCAAAATTATTGCTGTTTGGCTGTCTTATGCACTGAAGTGATGTGATATCACATAATAAAAGTTACTTTCAGAGGTGCTTTTGAAAAGTTTGAT
This sequence comes from Panulirus ornatus, assembly GCF_036320965.1. NCBI lineage: Eukaryota > Metazoa > Arthropoda > Malacostraca > Decapoda > Palinuridae > Panulirus > Panulirus ornatus. The sequence continues at coordinate 27,899,916 of NC_092261.1, forward strand.
AGAAAATCAATGCACAAACTATATTGATTTAGTTGTACAAGTAAAATGGAAACAAAGAAGCATGTCACAGTATATGTAATGTAGAGTCTGTTTCAGATATGCTGTTTTTTCTTTTTTCATTCAGCTCTTAAAACCATACTCGCAGCTATTCAGAATTTTTTGATTTTTCCCATGCAAAAATTAGAATTTCTCTGCTGAGGGATTTGAATAAAATCATGAGATTTCCCACAAAATAATAAGTGTATGGTTTACACAATTAATGTGAATGTTATTTTTGAGCATAAAGTACTGCTTTTGATACCTTTACTGAATTTGAACATTTTCAGAGCAAATTTTTATAAATCAATCACAGCAAAATAAGCGATTGTGAGCTCTTACCAGTTGCTTTTTAAAAGAGAACACATCCAGTGACTATCAAATTAGTTTAGTTTTAGTGTAGTTTAATTCAGTACATTATACAGGCTCCACATGCAAACACCCTTGTCACCTGTGCACCAGTATCAGTGTACAATGTATTGGCATAGGTTTAAAGATTGTGCTTAGAAAGTGCTAAGACAAACAAAGGACTAGAATTCATTAGAAATGTGGAAATTTATCCAAAACTGAGTTTTGAACAAATAATTCAGAAATGTTATAAGGTTGCTGCAGATCATTTACTTCACAAAGATCTTAGCTTGATAAGTAAAACTTCCATTATTTCATTTCTTTCTCAGATGTAGGATGAAAACTTTTATTCAGAATTTAAGTATAGCCTATATTTTACATGAGAGGTCTACTTTTCATAATAGAAGAGATGTGAAACTATTTAAACTTAATTCAAGCAATATTACACAATATCAGAACACTTCATTTGAGGTTGATACTTGTGTGTCTTTGATGTGTTACTAAAGGGAATTTAGGAAACCACCAAATTTAAGCAGTTTACAAAAAACTTTAATGAAGCTCCCTTTTTTTATATAAGATTTAGCTCCAAGGTTACATTTCATACATGTACATAAAGGATTGTAGTATACTGAATATTCTCAAATAAAATCATACATTTTCTTTTCATCAGATGTGTCTGACTGGCTGCAGTTGTATGGTATTGAATTGGGCCGTGTCTTGGGGTCTGAGTACCATGAGAACACTCTAGTGGCACCACGCCCTGTAGTAGCTGTGGACAAAATGGGTGCTTCTGAAGTGGTGAGTGGCCTCTGGTGCCAGTACAGGGCTGGTGTCAGGCATCTCCATGACCTCAGCTTCTTCTCCCAGTCACATATTCAGCATCGGATGGGTATGTGGAATGGTGCTCCTATATCCCGTCAAGCATCGATATTTGGGCCTGGGGTCCTAGTGTCAGATATTGAGGGTCGAGTCCTTGTGACAGACATTGGAGAAGATGACTTTTCAGGTGTGATTGGTGATGTTATTCGAACAGTACTGAATAATTCAATAATCTTAGATGTAAGTGCTACACACAATGGCCTTGATACATTCTATTTTATCAAGAACAGTCGCAACCGAGCTATTGAGGACCTTGGCCACCTACAGAGGGTTTCTGGCATCTTCAATGTGACTAACGGTGAAACGGATCATGGCTATGAAATCCGCATGTCCACACCCATGGCTCATTTGGTAATTCTGTATGGTGAGCGTGAGCAGAGGGCACGCAACCGCATCCTGGGAGAACTGGAGAGGCAAGCTGAAGAACTGGCATGGGCACGAGAGGCAACGCTGGTTAGTTTAGGACGACCTAACACACACACGTGGTCAGCTGTGGAGGCAGCTGAGCTGGTGGGGGAGGGCCGTGTGCCTGGCTATGTAGCGACTCACCTCCATTCACCCTCCCGTTACCCATTGTTAGCTGCAGATGCCTCCAACATCATCTTTAAACATGAGAGTTCCCGCAAAAGGCGCAAAAGCCGCAGAAAGGGCCGTAAGAAGAGTTGGCGACAGCGCAAGAAAAGTGCTGTTTGAAGCATTGTAATGTGTTAAACAAGGTTTTGGCAGTAATGCTGTACCGCTGAACTTCCAGGCATACGCTATTGAATCTGCCTTTATCGACAGATTGTGATATAATTGTACATATTTATGTAAACTTAACAGAGTTTCGATATATACGCATACTGAGTGCGTTTTTGTTCTTTCTATATGAGGTGAATTAAGGATGTAACTTTTCATGATTATCATCATATTATATTCAGTGTTCTTAAGAGACCCAACTGAACCCATATATCAATTATGAAGACTTTTTGGTGTTTCTTTCATGTGGTTTTTACTTACGGCTGTATCCCGCGGTAATCCTACGCTGTACAATATGTCATGTATTATGTAAAGTAAAATAATGAGTTTTTAATAAATATTTCGATGTACATTTATTAACAGTATTTGAATATTCCAAATACTTCCTGATTTTAAAATTGTCTGAAAAATAGATATATCTTTCATGGGCAGGATAATGAAGGTTACTGGAAGTCACAAATAAAAAAAGGATGTAACAAACTGTTATGACTATTGTTTTCTCTTGATACAACTATGAATAGATCTCCATCTGTGACTTCATTGAAGCATCTTACTCTTAAAGTTGGAAAACTACTGGAAAAAATAGAGAAAACATTGAAAAATATTGTCTTGATTTGACTGACATAAAACTGCACTCTAATGAAAGATTGTGACACCATATTGAAAATTATGTCAAGATTAGGTGCTGTATTAAGGATTAGATATGCACAAATTAATGTTAAAGAAATTTTAGATAACTGAGTTTACATGCTTTAGTTTTTATACAGAATTATGAGAATGTTTAATAAACATAATGAAGACAGCAACAGTTTAGCTGCTTTTTCTAATAGTGCTTATTTCTCTATCTATTACTAATCCCAACAAATATTGACTACCACTAGCTACATCTGTCTTGTAGAGTGCAATTTTCTATTAATTCTGAATTTAAGACATGAAGTTGCCTATGTATACAGGAATTTGTAGTATATATGAATAGATAAAAAGTGTGTGGTTGAGAGAGCAGAAAAGGGTGTGTTGAAATGGTTTGGACATATGGAAAGATTGAATGAGGGAAGGTTGACAAAGAGGATATATGAATCAGGTGGAAGTAACAAGAAGCGGGAGATCAAACTGGAAGTGGAAGGATGGAGTGAAAAAAATTTTGAGTGATCGGGGCCTGAACATACAGGAAGGTGAGAGGCATGCAAGGATTAGAGTGAATTGGAACATTGTGGTATACTAGGGTTGACGTACTGTCAGTGGACTGAACCGTGAAGCATCTGGGGTAAACCATCGAAAGGCATGTGGGGCCTAGATGTGGATAGGGAGCTGTGGTTTTGGTGCATTACACATGACAGCTAGAGACTAAGTGTGAACGAATGTGGTCTTTTTTGTCTGTTTTCTTGGCGCTACCTCGCTATAGCAGGGGGCACCAATGCTGTTTCCAGTGGGGCACAGTGGCACCGGAAATGGATTGCAATCAAGTAAGTATGAATATGTACATGTGTATTATATGTATATGTCTGTGTATGTGTATGTATATGGATGTATATGTGCATATGTTGACATGTATATGTATGGGCATTTATGTATATATATGGGTGAGTGGATGGGTCCTACTTTGCCCATTTCTTGATGTCACCTCGCTAATGTGGGAAACAGCAATCAAATGTAATAATAATAGATATATATTTTTTCATTGGTATACATGGGGTGTTCAGTGTTGTAAATGGAAATGGTGAAGAGCTTGTAGATTTATGTGCTGAAAAAGGACTGATGATTGGGAATACCTGGTTTAAAAAGCGAGATATACATAAGTATACTTATGTAAGTAGGAGAGATGGCCAGAGAGCGTTATTGGATTACGTGTTAATTGACAGGCGTGCGAAAGAGAGACTTTTGGATGTTAATGTGCTGAGAGGTGCAACTGGAGGGATGTCTGATCATTATCTTGTGGAGGCTAAGGTGAAGATTTGTATGGGTTTTCAGAAAAGAAGAGTGAATGTTGGGGTGAAGAGGGTGGTGAGAGTAAGTGAGCTTGGGAAGGAGACCTGTGTGAGGAAGTACCAGGAGAGACTGAGTACAGAATGGAAAAAGGTGAGAACAATGGAAGTAAGGGGAGTGGGGGAGGAATGGGATGTATTTAGGGAATCAGTGATGGATTGTGCAAAAGATGCTTGTGGCATGAGAAGAGTGGGAGGTGGGTTGATTAGAAAGGGTAGTGAGTGGTGGGATGAAGAAGTAAGAGTATTAGTGAAAGAGAAGAGAGAGGCATTTGGACGATTTTTGCAGGGAAAAAATGCAATTGAGTGGGAGATGTATAAAAGAAAGAGACAGGAGGTCAAGAGAAAGGTGCAAGAGGTGAAAAAAAGGGCAAATGAGAGTTGGGGTGAGAGAATATCATTAAATTTTAGGGAGAATAAAAAGATGTTCTGGAAGGAGGTAAATAAAGTGCGTAAGACAAGGGAGCAAATGGGAACTTCAGTGAAGGGCGCAAATGGGGAGGTGATAACAAGTAGTGGTGATGTGAGAAGGAGATGGAGTGAGTATTTTGAAGGTTTGTTGAACGTGTTTGATGATAGAGTGGCAGATGTAGGGTGTTTTGGTCGAGGTGGTGTGCAAAGTGAGAGGGTTAGGGAAAATGATTTGGTAAACAGAGAAGAGGTAGTGAAAGCTTTGCGGAAGATGAAAGCCGGCAAGGCAGCAGGTTTGGATGGTATTGCAGTGGAATTTATTAAAAAAGGGGATGACTGTATTGTTGACTGGTTGGTAAGGTTATTTAATGTATGTATGACTCATGGTGAGGTGCCTGAGGATTGGCGGAATGCGTGCATAGTGCCATTGTACAAAGGCAAAGGGGATAAGAGTGAGTGCTCAAATTACAGAGGTATAAGTTTGTTGAGTATTCCTGGTAAATTATATGGGAGGGTATTGATTGAGAGGGTGAAGGCATGTACAGAGCATCAGATTGGGGAAGAGCAGTGTGGTTTCAGAAGTGGTAGAGGATGTGTGGATCAGGTGTTTGCTTTGAAGAATGTATGTGAGAAATACTTAGAAAAGCAAATGGATTTGTATGTGGCATTTATGGATCTGGAGAAGGCATATGATAGAGTTGATAGAGATGCTCTGTGGAAGGTATTAAGAATATATGGTGTGGGAGGAAAGTTGTTAGAAGCAGTGAAAAGTTTTTATCGAGGATGTAAGGCATGTGTACGTGTAGGAAGAGAGGAAAGTGATTGGTTCTCAGTGAATGTAGGTTTGCGGCAGGGGTGTGTGATGTCTCCATGGTTGTTTAATTTGTTTATGGATGGGGTTGTTAGGGAGGTAAATGCAAGAGTTTTGGAAAGAGGGGCAAGTATGAAGTCTGTTGGGGATGAGAGAGCTTGGGAAGTGAGTCAGTTGTTGTTCGCTGATGATACAGCGCTGGTGGCTGATTCATGTGAGAAACTGCAGAAGCTGGTGACTGAGTTTGGTAAAGTGTGTGGAAGAAGAAAGTTAAGAGTGAATGTGAATAAGAGCAAGGTTATTAGGTACAGTAGGGTTGAGGGTCAAGTCAATTGGGAGGTGAGTTTGAATGGAGAAAAACTGGAGGAAGTGAAGTGTTTTAGATATCTGGGAGTGGATCTGGCAGGGGATGGAACCATGGAAGCAGAAGTGGATCATAGGGTGGGGGAGGGGGCGAAAATTCTGGGGGCCTTGAAGAATGTGTGGAAGTCGAGAACATTATCTCGGAAAGCAAAAATGGGTATGTTTGAAGGAATAGTGGTTCCAACAATGTTGTATGGTTGCGAGGCGTGGGCTATGGATAGAGTTGTGCGCAGGAGGATGGATGTGCTGGAAATGAGATGTTTGAGGACAATGTGTGGTGTGAGGTGGTTTGATCGAGTGAGTAACGTAAGGGTAAGAGAGATGTGTGGAAATAAAAAGAGCGTGGTTGAGAGAGCAGAAGAGGGTGTTTTGAAGTTGTTTGGGCACATGGAGAGAATGAGTGAGGAAAGATTGACCAAGAGGATATATGTGTCGGAGGTGGAGGGAACGAGGAGAAGAGGGAGACCAAATTGGAGGTGGAAAGATGGAGTGAAAAAGATTTTGTGTGATCGGGGCCTGAACATGCAGGAGGGTGAAAGGAGGGCAAGGAATAGAGTGAATTGGATCGATGTGGTATACATGGGTTGACGTGCTGTCAGTGGATTGAATCAAGGCATGTGAAGCGTCTGGGGTAAACCATGGAAAGCTGTGTAGGTATGTATATTTGCGTGTGTGGACGTATGTATATACATGTGTATGGGGGGGGTTGGGCCATTTCTTTCGTCTGTTTCCTTGCACTACCTCACAAACGCGGGAGACAGCGACAAAGTATAATAAAAAAAAAAATATAATTTTTCATACATATTTGCCATTTTCCATGTTAGTGACATAGCATTAAGAACAGAGGGCTGAGCCTAAGAGGGAAAATTCTCACTTTCCCCCTTCTCTGTTCCTTCTTTTGGAAAAGTAAAAACTGGAGGGGAATATTTCTAGCTTCCCACTCCCTCCCCTTTTAGCCGCATTTTATGATATGCAAGGAATACGCAGGAAGTACTCTTTCTCCCCCACCCCCTAGGATAAATGAATGTGTTTGATGATAGAGTGGCAGATATAGGGTGTTTTGGTCGAGGTGGTGTGCAAAGTGAGAGGGTTAGGGAAAATGATTTGGTAAATAGAGAAGAGGTAGTAAAAGCTTTACGGAAGATGAAAGCCCACAAGGTAGCAGGTTTGGATGGTATTGCAATGGAATTTATTAAAAAAGGGGGTGACTGTATTGTTGACTGGTTGGTAAGGTTATTCAATGTATGTATGATTCATGGTGAGGTGCCTGAGGATTGGTGGAATGCTTGCATAGTGCCATTATACAAAGGCAAAGGGGATAAGAGTGAGTGCTCAAATTACAGAGTTATAAATCTGTAGAGTATTTCTGGTAAATTATATGGGAGGGTATTGATTGAGAGGGTGAAGGCATGTACAGAGCATCAGATTGGGGAAGAGCAGTGTGGTTTCAGAAGTGGTAGGGGATGTGTAGATCAGGTGTTTGCTTTGAAGAATGTATGTGAGAAATACTTAGAAAAACAAATGGATTTGTATGTAGCATTTATGGATCTGGAGAAGGCATATGATAGAGTTGATAGAGATGCTCTGTGGAAGGTTTTAAGAATATATGGTGTGGGAGGCAAGCTGTTAAAAGCAGTGAAAAGTTTTTATCGAGGATGTAAGGCATGTGTACACATAGGATGAGAGGAAAGTGATTGGTTCTCAGTGAATGTAGGTTTGCGGCAGGGGTGTGTGATGTCTCCATGGTTGTTTAATTTGTTTATGGATGGGGTTGTTAGGGAGGTGAATGCAAGAGTTTTGGAAAGAGGGGCAAGTATGCAGTCTGTTGTGGATGAGAGAGCTTGGGAAGTGAGTCAGTTGTTGTTCGCTGATGATACAGCGCTGGTGGCTGATTCATGTAAGAAACTGCAGAAGCTGGTAACTGAGTTTGGTAAAGTGTGTGAAAGAAGAAAGTTAAGAGTAAATGTGAATAAGAGCAAGGTTATTAGGTACAGTAGGGTTGAGGGTCAAGTCAATTGGGAGGTAAGTTTGAATGGAGAAAAACAGGAGGAAGTAAAGTGTTTTAGATATCTGGGAGTGGATCTGGCAGCGGATGGAACCATGGAAGCAGAAGTGAATCATAGGGTGGGGGAGGGGGCGAAAATTCTGGGAGCATTGAAGAATGTTTGGAAGTTGAGAACATTATCTTGGAAAGCAAAAATGGGTATGTCTGAAGGAATAGTGGTTCCAACAATGTTGTATGGTTGCGAGGCATGGGCTATGGATAGAGTTGTGCGCAGGAGGGTGGATGTGCTGGAAATGAGATGTTTCAGGACAATATGTGGTGTGAGGTGGTTTGATCGAGTAAGTAATGAGAGGGTAAGAGAGATGTGTGGAAATAAAAAGAGTGTGGTTGAGAGAGCAGAAGAGGGTGTTTTGAAATGGTTTGGTCACATGGAGAGAATGAGCGAGGAAAGATTGACCAAGAGGATATATATGTGTCAGAGGTGGAGGGAACAAGGAGAAGAGAAAGGTGCAAGAGGTGAAAAATAGGGCAAATGAGAATTGGGGTGAGAGAGTATCATTAAATTTTAGGGAGAATAAAAAGATGTTCTGGAAGGAGGTAAATAAAGTCCGTAAGACAAGGGAGCAAATGGGAACTTCAGAGAAGGGCGCTAATGGGGAGGTGATAACAAGTAGTGGTGATGTGAGTAGGAGATGGAGTGAGTATTTTGAAGGTTTGTTGAATGTGTTTGATGATAGAATGGCAGATATAGGGTGTTTTGGTCGAGGTGGTGTGCAAAGTGAGAGGGTTAGGGAAAATGATTTGGTAAACAGAGAAGAGGTAGTAAAAGCTTTGCGGAAGATGAAAGCCGGCTAGGCAGCAGGTTTGGATGGTATTGCAGTGGAATCTATTAAAAAAGGGGGTGACTGTATTGTTGACTGGTTGGTAAGGTTATTTAATGTCTGTATGACTCATGGTGAGGTGCCTGAGGATTGGCGGAATGTGTGCATAGTGCCATTGTACAAAGGCAAAGGGGATAAGAGTGAGTGCTCAAATTACAGAGGTATAAGTTTGTTGAGTATTCCTGGTAAATTATATGGGAGGGTACTGATTGAGAGGGTGAAGGCATGTACAGAGCATCAGATTGGGGAAGAGCAGTGTGGTTTCAGAAGTGGTAGAGGATGTGTGGATAAGGTGTTTGCTTTGAAGAATGTATGTGAGAAATTCTTAGAAAAACAAATGGATTTGTATGTAGCATTGATGGATCTGGAGAAGGCATATGATAGAGTTGATAGAGATGCTCTGTGGAAGGTATTAAGAATATATGGTGTGGGAGGCAAGTTGTTAGAAGCAGTGAAAAGTTTTTATTGAGGATGTAATGCATATGTACGTGTAGGAAGAGAGGAAAGTGATTGGTTCTCAGTGAATGTAGGTTTGCGGCAGGGGTGTGTGATGTCTCCATGGTTGTTTAATTTGTTTATGGATGGGGTTGTTAGGGAGGTGAATACAAGAGTTTTGGAAAGAGGGGCAAATATGAAGTCTGTTGTGGATGAGAGAGCTTGGGAAGTGAGTCAGTTGTTGTTCGCTGACGATACAGCGCTGGTGGCTGATTCATGTGAGAAACTGCAGAAGCTGGTGACTGAGTTTGGTAAAGTGTGTGAAAGAAGAAAGTTAAGAGTAAATGTGAATAAGAGCAAGGTTATTAGGTACATTAGGGTTGAGGGTCAAGTCAATTGGGAGGTAAGTTTGAATGGAGAAAAACTGGAGGAAGTAAAGTGTTTTAGATATCTGGGAGTGGATCTGGCAGCGTATGGAACTATGGAAGCGGAAGTGAATCATAGGGTGGGGGAGGGGGCGAAAATCCTGGGGGCCTTGAAGAATGTGTGGAAGTCGTGAACATTATCTCGGAAAGCAAAAATGGGTATGTTTGAAGGAATAGTGGTTCCAACAATGTTGTATGGTTACGAGGCGTGGGCTATGGATAGAGTTGTGCGCAGGAGGGTGGATGTGCTGCAATTGAGATGTTTGAGGACAATGTGTGGTGTGAGGTGGTTTGATCGAGTAAGAAATGTAAGGGTAAGAGAGATGTGTCGAAATAAAAAGAGCGTGGTTGAGAGAGCAGAAGAGGGAGTTTTGAAATGGTTTGGGCACATGGAGAGAATGAGTGAGGAAAGATTGACCAAGAGGATATATGAGTCAGAGGTGGAGGGAACGAGGAGAAGTGGGAGACCAAATTGAAGGTGGAAAGATGGAGTGAAAAAGATTTTGAGTTATTGGGTCCTGAACATGCAGTATAGTGAAAGGCGGGCAAGGAATAGAGTGAACTGGATCGATGTGGTATACCGGGGTTGACGTGCTGTCAGTGGATTGAATCAGGGCATGTGAAGCATCTGGGGTAAACCATGGAAAGTTGTGTGGGGCCTGGATGTGGAAAGGGAGCTGTGGTTTCGGGCATTATTGCATGACAGCTAGAGACTGAGTGTGAATGAATGGGGCCTATGTTGTCTTTTCCTAGCACTACCTCGCACACATGAGGGGGGAGGGGGATGGTATTCCATGTGTGGCGAGGTGGCGATGGGAATGAATAAAGGCAGACAGTGTGAATTGTGTGCATGGGTATATGTGTATGTGTCTATGTGTGTATATATATATGTGTACATTGAGATGTATAGGTATATATATTTGCATGTGTGGATGTGTATGTATATACATGTGTATGGGAGTGGGTTGGGCCATATCTTTCGTCTGTTTACTTACGCAACCTCGCAAACGCGGGAGACAGCGACAATACATATATATATATATATATATATATATTTTTTTTTTTTTTTTTTTTTTTTTGCTTTGTCGCTGTCTCCCGCGTTTGCGAGGTAGCGCAAGGAAACAGACGAAAGAAGTGGCCCAACCCACCCCCATACACATGTATATACATACGTCCACACACGCAAAATATACATACCTACACAGCTTTCCATGGTTTACCCCAGACGCTTCACATGCCCCGATTCAATCCACTGACAGCACGTCAACCCCGGTATACCACATCGCTCCAATTCACTCTATTCCTTGCCCTCCTTTCACCCTCCTGCATGTTCAGGCCCCGATCACACAAAATCTTTTTCACTCCATCCTTCCACCTCCAATTTGGTCTCCCTCTTCTCCTCGTTCCCTCCACCTCCGACACATATATTCTCTTGGTCAATCTTTCCTCACTCATTCTCTCCATGTGCCCGAACCATTTCAAAACACCCTCTTCTGCTCTCTCAACCACGCTCTTTTTATTTCCACACATCTCTCTTACCCTTACGTTACTCGATCAAACCACCTCACACCACATATTGTCCTCAAACATCTCATTTCCAGCACATCCATCCTCCTGCGCACAACTCTATCCATAGCCCACGCCTCGCAACCATACAACATTGTTGGAACCACTATTCCTTCAAACATACCCATTATTGCTTTCCGAGATAATGTTCTCGACTTCCACACATTCTTCAACGCTCCCAGAATTTTCGCCCCCTCCCCCACCCTATGATCCACTTCCGCTTCCATGGTTCCATCCGCTGCCAGATCCACTCCCAGATATCTAAAACACTTCACTTCCTCCAGTTTTTCTCCATTCAAACTCACCTCCCAATTGACTTGACCCTCAACCCTACTGTACCTAATAACCTTGCTCTTATTCACATTTACTCTTAACTTTTTTCTTTCACACACTTTACCAAACTCAGTCACCAGCTTCTGCAGTTTCTCACATGAATCAGCCACTAGCGCTGTATCATCAGCGAACAACAACTGACTCACTTCCCAAGCTCTCTCATCCCCAACAGACTTCATACTTGCCCCTCTTTCCAAAACTCTTGCATTGACCTCCCTAACAACCCCATCCATAAACAAATTAAACAACCATGGAGACATCACACACCCCTGCCGCAAACCTACATTCACTGAGAACCAATCACTTTCCTCTCTTCCTACACGTACACATGCCTTACATCCTCGATAAAAACTTTTCACTGCTTCTAACAACTTGCCTCCCACACCATATATTCTTAATACCTTCCACAGAGCATCTCTATCAACTCTATCATATGCCTTCTCCAGATCCATAAATGCTACATACAAATCCATTTGCTTTTCTAAGTATTTCTCACATACATTCTTCAAAGCAAACACCTGATCCACACATCCTCTACCACTTCTGAAACCACACTGCTCTTCCCCAATCTGATGCTCTGTACATGCCTTCACCCTCTCAATCAATATCCTCCCATATAATTTACCAGGAATACTCAACAAACGTATACCTCTGTATATATATATATATATATATATATATATATATATATATATATATATATATATATATATATATATATATATATATATATAAATGCAATTGAGTGGGAGATGTATAAAAGAAAGAGACAGGAGGCCAAGATAAAGGTGCAAGAGGTGAAAAAGAGGGCAAATGAGAGTTGGGGTGAGAGAGTATCATTAAATTTTAGGGAGAATAAAAAGATGTTCTGGAAGGAGGTAAATAAAGTGCGTAAGACAAGGGAGCAAATGGGAACTTCAGTGAAGGGCGCAAATGGGGAGGTGATGACAAGTAGTGGTGATGTGAGACGGAGATGGAGTGAGTATTTTGAAGGTTTGTTGAATGTGTTTGATGATAGAGTGGCAGATATAGGGTGTTTTGGTCGAGGTGGTGTGCAAAGTGAGAGGGTTAGGGAAAATGATTTGGTAAACAGAGAAGAGGTAGCAAAAGCTTTGCGGAAGATGAAAGCCGGCAAGGCAGCAGGTTTGGATGGTATATCTGTGGAATTTATTAAAAAAGGGGGTGACTGTATTATTGACTGGTTGGTAAGGTTATTTACTGTGTGTATGACTCATGGTGAGGTGCCTGAGGATTCGTGGAATGCGTGCATAGTGCCATTGTACAAAGGCAAAGGGGATAAGAGTGAGTGCTCAAATTACAGAGGTATAAGTTTGTTGAGTATTCCTGGTAAATTATATGGGAGGGTATTGATTGAGAGGGTGAAGGCATGTACAGAGCATCAGATTGGGGAAGAGCAGTGTGGTTTCAGAAGTGGTAGAGGATGTGTGGATCAGGTGTTTGCTTTGAAGAATGTATGTGAGAAATACTTAGAAAAGCAAATGGATTTGTATGTAGCATTTATGGATCTGGAGAAGGCATATGATAGAGTTGATAGAGATGCTCTGTGGAAGGTATTAAGAATATATGGTGTGGGAGGCAAGTTGTTAGAAGCAGTGAAAAGTTTTTATCGAGGATGTAAGGCATGTGTACGTGTAGGAAGAGAGGAAAGTGATTGGTTCTCAGTGAATGTAGGATTGCAGCAGGGGTGTGTGATGTCTCCATGGTTGTTTAATTTGTTTATGGATGAGGTTGTTAGGGAGGTGAATGCAAGAGTTTTGGAGAGGGGCAAGTATGAGGTCTGTTGGGGATGAGAGAGCTTGGGAAGTGAGTCAGTTGTTGTTCGCTGATGATACAGCGCTAGTGGCTGATTCATGTGAGAAACTGCAGAAGCTGGTGACTGAGTTTGGTAAAGTGTGTGAAAGAAAAAAGTTAAGAGTAAATGTGAATAAGAGCAAGGTTATTAGGTACAGTAGGGTTGAGGGTCAAGTCAATTGGGAGGTAAGTTTCAATGGAGAAAAACTGGAAGAAGTAAAGTGTTTTAGATATCGGGGAGTGGATCTGGCAGCGGATGGAACCATGGAAGCGGAAGAGGATCATAGGGTGGGGGAGGGGGCGAAAATCCGAGAGCCTTGAAGAATGTGTGGAAGTCGAGAACATTATCTCGGAAAGCAAAAATGGGTATTTTTGAAGGAATAGTGGTTCCAACAATGTTGTATAGTTGCGAGGCGTGGGCTATGGATAGAGTTGTGCGCAGGAGGATGGATTTGCTGGAAATGAGATGTCTGAGGACAATGAGTGGTGTGAGGTGGTTTGATCAAGTAAGTAACATAAGGGTAAGAGAGATGTGTGGTAATAAAAAGAGTGTGGTTGAGAGAGCAGAAGAGGGTGTTTTGAAATGGTTTGGTCACATAGAGAGAATGAGTGAGGAAAGATTGACCAAGAGGATATATGTGTCAGAGGTGGAGGGAACGAGGAGAAGTGGGAGACCAAATTGGAGGTGGAAAGATGGAATGTAAAAGATTTTGAGTGATTGGGGCCTGAACATGCAGGAGGGTGAAAGGCATGCAAGGAATGGAGTCAATTGGAACGATGTGCTATACCAGGGTCGACGTGCTGTCAATGGATTGAACCAGGGCATGTGAAGCATCTGGGGTAAAACATGGAAATTTCTGTGGGGCCTGGATGTGGAAAGGGAGGTGTGGTTTCGGTGCATTATTACATGACAGCTAGAGACTGAGTGTGAACGAATGGGGCCTTTGTTGTCTTTTCTAGCACTACCTCGCACACATGAGGGGGGAGGGGGTTGTTATTTCATGTGTGGCGAGGTGGCGATGGGAATGAATAAAGGCAGACAGTATGAATTGTGTACATGTGTATATATGTATATGTCTGTGTGTGTATTTATATGTATACGGTGAGATGTATAGGTATGTATATTTGCGTGTGTTGATGTATATGTGGGTGGGTTGGGCCACTCTTTCGTCTGTTTCCTTGCGCTACCTCGCAAACACGGGAGACAGCGACAAAGCAAATAAATAAATTAATAAAATATATATTTTTTTTTTTTTTACTTTGTCGCTGTCTCCCGTGTTTGCGAGGTAGCGCAAGGAAACAGACGAAAGAAATGGCCCAACCCACCCCCATACACATGTATATACATACGTCCACACACGCAAATATACATACCTACACAGCTTTCCATGGTTTACTCCAGACGCTTCACATGCCCTGATTCAATCCACTGACAGCACGTCAACCCCGGTATACCACATCGATCCAATTCACTCTATTCCTTTCCCTCCTTTCACCCTCCTGCATGTTCAGGCCCCGATCACACAAAATCTTTTTCACTCCATCTTTCCACCTCCAATTTGGTCTCCCACTTCTCCTCGTTCCCTCCACCTCCGACACATATATCCTGTTGGTCAATCTTTCCTCACTCATTCTCTCCATGTGCCCAAACCATTTCAAAACACACTCTTCTGCTCTCTCAACCACGCTCTTTTTATTTCCACACATCTCTCTTACCCTTACGTTACTTACTCGATCAAACCACCTCACACCACACATTGTCCTCAAACATCTCATTTCCAGCATATCCATCCTCCTGCGCACAACTCTATCCATAGCCCACGCCTCGCAACCATACAACATTGTTGGAACCACTATTCCTTCAAACATACCCATTTTTGCTTTCCGAGATAATGTTCTCGACTTCCACACATTCTTCAAGGCTCCCAGGATTTTCGCCCCCTCCCCCACCCTATGATCCACTTCCGCTTCCATGGTTCCATCCGCTGCCAGATCCACTCCCAGATATCTAAAACACTTTACTTCCTCCAGTTTTTCTCCATTCAAACTTACTTCCCAATTGACTTGACCCTCAACACTACTGTACCTAATTACCTTGCTCTTATTCACATTTACTCTTAACTTTCTTCTTTCACACACTTTACCAAACTCAGTCACCAGCTTCTGCAGTTTCTCACATGAATCAGCCACCAGCGCTGTATCATCAGCGAACAACAACTGACTCACTTCCCAAGCTCTCTCATCCCCAACAGACTTCATACTTGCCCCTCTTTCCAAAACTCTTGCATTCACCTCCCTAACAACCCCATCCATAAACAAACTAAACAACCATGGAGACATCACACACCCCTGCCGCAAACCTACATTCACTGAGAACCAATCACTTTCCTCTCTTCCTACACGTATACATGCCTTACATCCTCGATAAAAACTTTTCACTGCTTCTAACAACTTCCCTCCCACACCATATATTCTTAATACCTTCCCCAGAGCATCTCTATCAACTCTATCATATGCCTTCTCCAGATCTATAAATGCTACATACAAATCCATTTATATCCATATATATATATATATATATATATATATATATATATATATATATATATATATATATATATATATATAATCACTGGGGATAGGGGAGAAAGAATACTTCCCACGCATTCCTCATGTGTCGTAGAAGGCGACTAAGGGGGATGGGAGTGGGGGGCTGGAAACCCTCCCCTCCTCGTATTTTAACTTTCTAAAATGGGAAACAGAAGAAGGAGTCACGTGGGGAGTTCTCATCCTCCTCTAAGGCTCAGATTGGGATGTCTGAATGTGTGTGGATGTAACCAAGATCAGGAAAAAGGAGAGATAGGTAGCATGTTTGAGGAAAGGAACCTGGATGTTTTGGCTCTGAGTGAAACGAAGCTCAAGGGTAAAGGGGAAGAGTGGTGTGGGAATGTCTTGGGAGTAAATTCAGGGGTTAGTGAGAGGACAAGAGCAAGGGAAGGAGTAGCACTACTTCTGGAACAGGAGTGGTGGGAGTATGTGATAGAGTGTAAAAAAGTAAACTCTAGATTGATATGGGTAAAACTGAAAGTGGATGGAGAGAGATGGGTGATCATTGGTGCATATGCACCTGGGCATGAGTAGAAAGATCACAAGAGGCAAGTGTTTTGGGAGCAGTTGAGTGAGTGTTTTAGTAGTTTTGATGCACGAGACCGGGTTATAGTGATGGGTGATTTGAATGCAAACGTGAGTAATGTGGCAGTTGAGGGAATAATTGGTGTACATGGGGTGTTCAGTGTTGTAAATAGAAATGGTGAAGAGCTTGTAGATTTATGTGCTGAAAAAGGAATGGTGATTGGGAATACCTGGTTTCAAAAGAGAGATATACATAAGTATACGTATGTAAGTTGGAGAGATGGCCAGAGAGCATTATTGGATTGTGTGTTAATTGATAGGCGCACGAAAGAGAGACTTTTGGATGTTAATGTGCTGAGAGGTGCAACTGGAGGGATGTCTGATCATTATCTTGTGGAGGCGAAGGTGAAGATTTGTTGAGGTTTTCAGAAAAGAAGAGAGAATGTCGGGGTGAAGAGAGTGGTGAGAGTAAGTGAGCTTGGGAAGGAGACTTGTGTGAGGAAGTACCAGGAGAGAATGAGTACAGAATCGGAAAAGGTGAGAACAAAGGACATAAGGGGAGTGGGGAAGGAATGGGATGTATTTAGGAACGCAATGATGGCTTGCGCAAAAGATGCTTGTGACATGAGAAGCGTGGGAGGTGGGCAGATTAGAAAGGGTAGTGAGTGGTGGGATGAAGAAGTAAGATTATTAGTGAAAGGGAAGTGAGAGGCATTTGGACGATTTTTGCAGGGAAATAATGCAAATGAGTGGGAGATGTATGAAAGAAAGAGGCAGTAGATCAAGAGAAAGGTGCAAGAGGTGAAAAAGAGGGAAAATGAGAGTTGGGGTGAGAGAGTATCATTGAATTTTTGGGAGAATAAAAAGATGTTTTGGAAGGAGGTAAATAATGTGCTTAAGACAAGGAAATCAATGGGAACTTCAGTGAAGGGTGCTAATGGGGGGGGGGGGGGTGATAACAAGTAGCGGTGGTGTGAGGAGTTGGAGTGAGTATTTTTATGTTTTGTTGAATGTGTTTGACGATAGATTGGCAGATATAGGGTGTTTTGGTTGAGGTGGTGTGCAAACTGAGAGGGTTAGGGAGAATGATTTGGTAAATAGAGAAGAGGTAGTAAATGCTTTGCGAAAGAAGAAAGCCGGCAAGGCAGCAGGTTTGGATAGTATTGCAGTGGAATTCATTAAGAAATGTGGTGACAGTCTTGTTCACTGGTTGGTAAGGTTATTTAATGTATGTATGTCTCATGGTGAGGTGCCTGAGGATTGGCGGAATGCTTGCATAGTGCCATTGTACAAAGGCAAAGGGGATAAAAGTCAGTGCTCATATTACAGAGGTATAAGTTTGTTGAGTATTCCTGAGAAATTATATGCGAGGGTATTGATTGAGAGGGTGAAGGCATGTACAATGCATCAGATTGGGGAAGAGCAGTGTGGTTTCAGAAGTGGTAGAGGATGTGTGGATCAGGTGTTTGCTTTGAAGAATGTATGTGAGAAGTACATAGAAAAGCAAATGGATTTGTATGTAGCATTTATGGATGTGGAGAAGGCATATGATAAAAAAGAATATATGCTGTGGGAGGCAAGTTGTTAGAAGCAGTGAAAAGTTTATATCAAGGATGTAAGGCATGTGTACGTGTAGGAAGAGAGGAAAGTGATTGGTTCTCAGTGAATGTAGGTTTGCGGCAGGGGTGTGTGATGTCTCCATGGTTGTTTAATTTGTTTATAGATAGGGTTTTTAGGGAGGTGAACGCAAAAGTTTTAGAAAGAGGGGGAAGTATGCAGTCTGTTGTGGATGAGAGAGCTTGGGAAGTGAGTCAGTTGTTGTTCGCCGATGATACAGCGCTGGTGGTTGATTCATGTGAGAAACTGCAGAAGCTGGTGACTGAGTTTGGTAAAGTGTGTGAAAGAAGAAAGTTGAGAGTAAATGTGAATAAGAGTAAGGTTATTTGGAACAGTAGGGTTGAGGGACAAGTCAGTTGGGAGATAAGTTTGAATGGAGAAAAACTGGAGGAGGTGAAGTGTTTTAGATATCTGGGAGTGGATTTGGCAGGGGATAGAACCATGGAAGCGGAAGTGAATCATAGGGTAGGGGAGGGGGCGAGAGTTTTGGGAGCGTTGAAGAATGGGTGGAAGTCGAAAACATTATCTCGGAAAGAAAAAATGGGTTTGTTTGAATGAATAGTGGTTCCAACAATAATATATGGTTGCGAGGCGTGGGCTATAGATAGAGTTGGGCGGAGGGTGGATGTGATGGAAATGAGATATTTGAGGACAATATATGGTGTGAGGTGGTTTGATCGAGTAAGTAATAATAGAGTAAGAGAGATGTGTGGTAATAAAAAGAGTGTGGTTGAGAGAAAGCAGAAGAGGGTGTTTTGAAATGGTTTGGTCACATGGAAAGAATGAGTGAGGAAAGATTGACCAAGAGGATATATGTGTCAGAGGTGGAGCGAATGAGGAGAAGTGGTAGACCAAATTGGAGGTAGAAAGTTGGAGTGAAAAAGATTTTGAGTGATCGGGGCCTGAACATGCAGGAGGGTGAAAGGTGTGCAACGAATAGAGTGAACTGGAACAATGTGGTATACCGGGGACGACTTGCTGTCAATGGATTGAACCAGGGCATGTGAAGCATCTGGGGTAAACCATGGAAAGTTTTGTGGGGCCTGGATGTGGAAAGGGAGCTGTGGTTTCGGTGCATTATTACATAACAGCTAGAGATTGAGTGTGAACGAATGGGGCCTTTGTTGTCTTTTCCTAGCGCTACCTCGCACACATGAGGGGGGAGGGGGTTGTTATTCCATGTGTGGCGGGGTGGCGATGCGAATAAATAAAGGCAGACAGTATTAATTATGTACATGTGTATATATGTATATGTCTGTGTTTGTATATATATGTATACTTTGAGATGTATAGGTATGTATATTTGCATGTGTGGACGTGTATGTATATACATGTGTATGTGGGTGGGTTGGGCCATTCTTTCATCTGTTTCCTTGCGCTACCTCGCCAACGCGGGAGATAGCGACAAAGCACACACACACACACACACACACAGATATATATATATATATATATATATATATATATATATATATATATATATATATATATATATATATAGTTTAACTCTCTAAAAGGGGAACAGAAGAAGGAGTCATGCGGGGAGTGCTCATCCTCCTCGAAGGCTCAGATTGGGGTGTCTAAATATGTGCGGATGTAACCAAGATAAGAAAAAGGAGAGATAGGTAATATGTTTGAGGAAAAGAACCTGGATGTTTTGGCTGTGAGTGAAACGAAGCTCAAGGGTAAAGGGGAAGAGTGGTTTGGAAATGTCTTGGGAGTAAAGTCAGGGGTTAGTGAGAGGACAAGAGTAAGGGAAGGAGTAGCACTACTCCCTTAACAGGAGTGGTGGGAGTATGTGATGGAGTGTAAGAAAGTAAACTCTAGTTTGATATGGGTAAAACTGAGAGTTGATGGAGAGAGATGGGTGATTATTGGTGCATATGCACCTGGGCATGAGAAGAAAGATCATGAGTGGCAAGTGTTTTGGGAGCAGCTGAACGAGTGTGTTAGTGGTTTTGATGCACAAGACCGGGTTATAGTGATGGGTGATTTGAATGCAAAGGTGAGTAATGTGGCAGTTAAAGGAATAATTGGTGTACATGGGGTGTTCAGTGTTGTAAATGGAAATGGTGAAGAGCTTGTAGATTTATGTGCTGAAAAAGGACTGGTGATTGGGAATACCTGGTTTGAAAAGAGAGATATACATAAGTATACATATGTAAGTAGGAGAGAGGCCAGAGAGCGTTATTGGATTACGTGTTAATTGATAGGCTAATGAAAGAGAGACTTTTGGATGTTAATGTACTGAGAGGTGCACGTGGAGGGATGTCTGATCATTATCTTTTGGAGACGAAGGTGAAGATTTGTAGGGGTTTTCAGAAAAGAAGAGAGAATGTTGGGTGGAAGAGTGTGATGAGAGTAAGTGAGCTTTGGAAGGAGACTTGTGTGAGGAAGTACCAGAATGGAAAAAGGTGAGAACAAGAGACGTAAGAGGAGTGGGGAAGGAATGGGATGTATTTAGGGAAGCAGTGATGGCTTGCGCAAAAGATGCTTGTGGCATGAGAAGCGTGGGAGGTGGGCAGATTAAAAAGGGTAGTGAGTGGTGGGATGAAAAAGTAAGATTATTATTGAAAGAAAAGAGAGAGGCATTTGGACAAGTTTTGCAGGGAAATATTGCAAATGACAGAGTTGTACAAAAGACAGAGGCAGGAGGTCGAGCGAAAGGTGCAAGAGGTGAAAAAGAAGGCAAATGAGAGTTGGAGTGAGAGAGTATGATTAAATTTTAGGGAGAATAAAAAGATGTTTTGGAAGGAGGCAAATAAAGTGCGTAAGACAAGGGAACAAATGGGAACATCAGTGAAGAGGGCTAATGGGGAGGTGATAACAAGTAGTGGTGATGTGAGAAGGAGATGGAGTGAGTATTTTGAAGGCTTGTTGAATGAATTTGATGATAGAGTGGCAGATATAGGGTGTTTTGGTAGAGGTGGTGTGCAAGGTGAGAGGGTAAGGGAGAATGATTTGGTAAACAGAGAAGAGGTAGTAAAAGCTTTGCGGGAGATGAAAGCCGGCACGGCAGCGGGTTTGGATGGTATTGCAGGGGAATTTATCAAAAAAGGGGGTGACTGTACTGTTGACTTGTTGGTAAGGTTATTTAATGTATGTATGACTCATGGGAGGTGCCTGAGGATTCGCGGAATGCTTGCATAGTGCCATTGTACAAAGGCAAAGGGGATAAAAAAAAAGAGTGCTCAAATTACAGAGGTATAAGCTTGTTAAGTATTCCGGGAATATTATAAAGGAGGGTATTGATTGAGAGTGAAGGCATGTACAGAGCATCAGACTGGGGAGGAGTAGTGTGGTTTCAGAAGTGGTAGAGGATGTGTGGATCAGGTGTTTGCTTTGAAGAATGTATGTGAGAAATACTTAGAAAAGCAAATAGATTTGTATGTAGCATTTATGGATCTGGAGAAGGCCTATGATAGGGTTGATAGAGATGCTTTGTGGAAGGTATTAAGAATATATGGTGTGGAAGGCAAGTTGTTAGTAGCACTAGGAAACAGACGAAAGAATGGCTCAAACCACCCACATACATATGTAAATACATAAACACCCACACATGGACATATACATACCAAGACATTTCAGCGTATACATACATATACATGCGCAGATATATACGTATATACAAATGTACATACTCATACATTCTACTTTCATCCATTCCGCCGCCACCCTGCCACACATGAAATGTCTCCCCCCTTCCCCTGCATGCGTGTGAGGTAGCGCTAGGAAAAGACAACAAAGGCCCCATTTGTTCAAACTCAGTCTCTAGCTATCATGTGTAATGCACCAAAACAACAGCTCCCTTTCCAAATGCAGACCCCACAGAACATTCCATGGTTTACCACTAACGCTTCACATGCCCTGGTTCAATCCATTGACAGTACGTCGACCCCAGTGTACCACATCATTCCAAGTCACTCTATTCCTTGCACGCCTTTCTCCCTCCTGTATGTTTAGCCCGCAATCGCTCAAAATCTTTTTCACTCCTTCCTTCCACCTCCACTTTGGTCTCCCACTTCTCCTCGTTCCCTCCACCTCTGACACATATATCCTCTTTGTCAATCTTTCCTCTCTCATTCTCTCCATGTGACCAAATCATTTCATCACACCCTCTTCTGCTCTCTGAACCACGTTCTTTTTATTGCCACACATCTCTCTTACCCTTTCATTACTTACTCGATCAAACCACCTCACACCGTATATTGTCCTCAAACATCTCACTTCCAACACATCCACCCTCCTCCGCACAACTCTATTTATAGCCCATGCCTCACAACCACATAACATTATCGGAACCACTATTCCTTCAAACATATCCATTTTTGCTCTCCGAGATAATGTTCTCGACTTCCACACATTCTTCAACGCTCCGAGAACCTTCGCCTCCTCTTCCACCCTGTGACTCACTTCCGCTTCCATGGTTCCATCCGCTGCCAAATCCACTCCCAGATATCTAAAACACTTCACTTCCTCCAGTTTTTCTCCATTCAAACTTACGTCCCAATTTACCTGTCCCTCAACACTACTGAACGTAATAACCTTCCTCTTATTCACATTTACTCTCAGCTTTCTTCTTTCACACACTTTACCAAACTCAGTCACCAGCTTCTGCAGTTTCTCACCCGAATCAGCCACCAGCGTTGTATCATTAGCGAACAACAACTGACTCGCTTCCCAAGCCCTTTCATCCACAGCAAACTGCATAGTTCCCCTCTTTCCAAAACTCTCGCATTCACCTCCCTAACAACCCCATCTATAAACAAATTAAACAACCAGGGAGACATCACGCACCCCTGCCGCAAACCTACATTCACTGAGAACCAATCACTTTTTTTTCTTCCTACTCGTACACATGCCGTACATCCTGGATAAAAACTTTTTACTGTTTCTAACAACTTGCAACCCACACCATATATTCTGAATACCTTCCACAGAGCATCTCTATCAACTCTATCATATGCCTTCTCCAGATCCATAAATGCTACATACAAACCCATTTGCTTTTCTAGGTATTTCTCACATACATTCTTCTAAGCAAACAACTGATCCACACATCCTCTACCACTTCTGAAGCCACACTGCTCTTCCCCAATCTGATGCTCAATACCCTCCCATATAATTTCCCAGGAATACTCAACAAACTTATACCTCTGTAATTTGAGCACTCACCTTTATACCCTTTGCCTTTGTAAAAAGGCACTATGCAAGCATTCCGCCAATCTTCAGGCAATTCACCATGAGTCTTACATACATTAAATAACCTTACCAACCAGTCAACAATACAGTCCCCCCCCTTTTTTTTTTTTATAAATTCTACTTCAATACCATCCAAACCCGCTGCCTTGCCGGTTTTCATCCTCTGCAAAGCTTTTACTACCTCTTCTCTGTTTACCAAATCATTTAACCTAAACCTCTCACTTTGCACACCACCTCATCCAAAACACCCTATATCTGCCACTCTATCATCAAACACTTTCAACAAAACTTCAAAATATTCACTCCAACTCCTTGTCACATCACCACTACTTGCTATCACCTCCCCATTAACCCCCTTCCCTGTTGTTTTCATATGTTCCCTTGCCTTACGCACTTTATCTCCTTCCAAAACATCTCTTTATTCTCCCTAAAATTTAATGATACTCTCCCATCCCAACTCTCATTTGCCCTCCTTTTCACCTCTTACACCTTTCTTTTCACCTCCTGCCTCTTTCTTTTATACATCTCCAAGTCATTTGCATTATTTCCTGCAAAAATCGTCCAAATGCCTCTCTCTTCTCTTTCACTCCTAATCTTACTTCTTCATCCCACCACTCACTACCCTTTGTAATCTACCCACCTCCCATGCTTCTCATGCCCAAGCATCTTTTGTGCAAGCCATCACTGCTTCCCTAAATACATCCCATTCCTCCCCCACTCCCCTTAAGTCCTTTGTTCTTACCATTTTCCATTCTGTACTCAGCCTCTTCTGGTACTTCCTCACACAAGTCTCCTTCCCAAGCTTACTTACTCTCACCACTCTCTTCACCCCAACATTCTCTCTTCTTTTCTGAAAACCTCTACAAATCTTCACCTTCGCCTCCACAAGATGATGATCAGACATCCCTCCAGTTGCACCTCTCAGCACATTAACATCCAAAAGTCTCTCTCTTTCGCGTAATCCAATAACGCTCTCTGGCCATCTCACCTACTCACATACGTATACTTATGTATATCTCGCTTTTTAAACCAGGTATTCCCAATCACCAGTCCTTTTTCAGCACATAAATCGACAAGCTCCTCACCATTCCCATTTACAACACTGAACCCCCCATGTACACCAATTATTCCCTCAACTTCCACATTACTCACCTTTGCATTTAAATGACCTATTACTATAACCCGGTCTCGTGCATCAAAACTACTAAAACACTCACTCAGCTGCTCCCAAAACACTTTCCTCTCATGATCTTTCTTCTCATGCCCAGGTGCATATGCACCAATAATCACCCATCTCTCTCCATCATTTCAGTTTTACCCATATCAATCTAGAGTTTATTTTCTTGCACTCTGTTACATACTCCCACCACTCCTGTTTCAGGAGTAGTGCTACTCCTTCCCTTGCTTTTGCCCTCTCACCAACCGCTGACTTTACTCCCAAGACATTCCCAAACCGCTCTTCCCCTTTACCCTTGAGCTTTGTTTCACTCAGAGCCAGAACATCCAGGTTCCTTTCCTCAAACATACTACCTATCTCTCCTTTTTTCTCATTTTGGTTACGTCCACACACATTTAGACACCGCAGTCTGAGCCTTCGAGCAGGATGAGCACTCCCCGCATGAGTCCGTCTTGTTTCCCTTTTTCGAAAGTTAAAATAGAAGGAGGAGAGGGTTTCTGTCCCCCGCTCTATATATATATATATATTTTTTTTTTATTTATTTTATTTATTTTGCTTTGTCGCTGTCTCCCGCGTTAGCAAGGTAGCGCAAGGAAACAGACGAAAGAATGGCCCAACCCGCTCACATACACATGTATATACATACACGTCCACACACGCAAATATACATACCTATACATCTCAATGTACACATATATATCCACACACAGACATATATATATATATATATATATATATATATATATATATATATATATATATATATATATATATATATATATATGTACATAATTCATACTGTCTGCCTTCATTTGTTCCCATCGCCACCTGGCCACACATGGAATAACAACCCCCTCCCCCTCATGTGTGCGAGGCAGCGCTAGGAAAGACACCAAAGGCCCCATTCGTTCACACTCAGTCTCTAGCTGTCATGTAATAATGCACCGAAACCACAGCTCCCTTTCCACATCCAGGCCCCACACATTTTCCGTGGTTTACCCCAGACGCTTCACATGCCCTGGTTCAATCCATTGACAGCACGTCGACCCCGGTATACCACATCGTTCCAATTCACTCCATTCCTTACACGCCTTTCACCCTCCTGCATCTTCAGGCCCCGATCACTCAAAATCTTTTTCACTCCATCTTTCCACCTCCAATTTGGTCTCCCACTTCTCCTCGTTCCCTCCACCTCTGACACATATATCCTCTTGGTCAATCTTTCCCCACTCATTCTCTCCATGTGACCAAACCATTTCAAAACACCCTCTTCTGCTCTCTCAACCACACTCTTTTTTTTCCACACATCTCTCTCACCCTTACATTACTTACTCGATCAAACCACCACCTCACACCACATATTGTCCTCAAACATCTCATTTCCAGCGCATCCACCCTCCTGCGCACAACTCTATCCATAGCCCACGCCTCGCAACCATACAACATTGTTGGAACCACTATTCCTTCAAACATACCCATTTTCCTCGCAACCATACAACATTGTTGGAACCACTATTCCTTCAAACATACCCATTTTTGCTTTCCGAGATAATGTTCTCGACTTCCAAACATTCTTCAAGGCTCCCAGAAATTTCGCCCCCTCCCCCACCCTATGATTCACTTCCGCTTCCATGGTTCCATCCGCTGCCAGATCCACTCCCAGATATCTAAAACACTTTACTTCCTCCAGTTTTTCTCCATTCAAACTTACCTCCCAATTGACTTGGCCCTCAACCCTACTGTACCTAATAACCTTTCTCTTATTCACATTTACTCTTAACTTTCTTCTCTCACACACTTTACCAAACTCAGTCACCAGCTTCTGCAGTTTCTTGCATGAATCAGCCACAAGCGCTGTATCATCAGCGAACAACAACTGACTCACTTCCCAAGCTCTCTCATTCACAACAGACTGCATACTTGCCCCTCTTTCCAAAACTCTTGCATTCACCTCCCCAACAACCCCATCCATAAACAAATCAAACAACAATGGAGACATCACAAACCCCTGCCGCAAACCTACATTCACTGAGAACCAATCACTTTCCTCTCTTCCTACACGTACACATGCCTTACATCCTCGATAAAAACTTTTCACTGCATCTAACAACTTGCCTCCCACACCATATATTCTTAAAACCTTCCACAGAGCATCTCTATCAACTCCATCATATGCCTTCTCCAGATCCACAAATGCTACATACAAATCCATTTGTTTTTCTAAGTATTTCTCACATACATTCTTCAAAGCAAACACCTGATCCACACATCCTCTTCCACTTCTGAAACCACACTGCTCTTCCCCAATCTGGTGCTCTGTACACGCCTTCACCCTCTCAATCAATACCCTCCCATATAATTTACCAGGAATACTCAACAAACTTATACCTTTGTAATTTGAGCACTCACTCTTATCCCCTTTGCCTTTGTACAATGGCACTATGCAAGCATTCCGCCAATCCTCAGGCACCTCACCATGAATCATACATACATTAATTAACCTTACCAACCAGTCAACAATACAGTCACCCCCATTTTTAATAAATTCCACTGCAATACCATCCAAACCTGCTGCTTTGCCGGCTTTCATCTTCCGTAAAGCTTTTACTACCTCTTCTCTATTTACGAAATCATTTTCCCTAACCTTCTCACTTTGCACACCACCTCGACCAAAGCACCCTATATCTGCCACTCTATTATCAAACTCATTCAACAAACCTTCAAAATACTCACTCCATCTCCTTCTCACATCACCACTACTTGTTATCACCTCCCCATTAGCCCCCTTCACTGAAGTTCCCATTTGCTCCCTTGTCTTACGCACTTCATTTACCTCCTTCCAAAAAATCTTTTTATTCTCCCTGAAATTTAATGATACTCTCTCACCCCAACTCTCATTTGCCCTCTTTTTCACCTCTTGCACCTTTCTCTTGACCTCCTGCCTCTTTCTTTTATACCTCTCCCACTCATTTGCATTTTTTCCCTGCAAAAATCGTTCAAATGCCTCTCTCTTCTCTTTCACTAATAATCTTACTTCTTCATCCCAGCACTCACTACCTTTTCTAATCAACCCACCCCCCACGCTTCTCATGCCACAAGCATATTTTGCGCAAGCCATCACTGCCTCCCTAAATACATCCCATTCCTCCCCCACTCACCTTACCTCCTTTGTTCTCACCTTTTTCCATTCTGTACTCAGTCTCTCCTGGTACTTCCTCACACAAGTCTCCTTCCCAAGCTCACTTACTCTCACCACTCTCTTCACCCCAACATTCTCTCTTCTTTTCTGAAAACCCCCACAAATCTTCACCTTCGCCTCCACAAGATAATGATCAGACATCCCACCAGTTGCACCTCGCAGCACATTAACATCCAAAAGTCTCTCTTTCGTGCGTCTATCAATTAACACGTAATCCAATAACGCTCTCTGGCCATCTCTCCTACTTACATACGCATACTTATGTATATCTCGCTTTTTAAACCAGGTATTCCCAATCACCAGTCCTTTTTCAGCACAATAATCTACAAACTCTTCACCATTTCCATTTACAACACTGAACACTCCATGTATACCAATTATTCCCTCAACTGCCATATTACTTACCATTGCATTCAAATCACCCATCACTATGACCCGGTCTTGTGCATCAAAACCACTAACACGCTCATTCAGCTGCTCCCAAAACACTTGCCTCTCATGATCTTTCTTCTCATGCCCAGGTGCATATGCACCAATAATCACCCATCTCTCTCCATCAACTCTCAGTTTTACCCATATCAATCTAGAATTTACTTTCTTACACTCTATCACATACTCCCACAACAACTGATTCAGCAGTAGTGCTACTCCTTCCCTTGCTCTTGTCCTCTCACTAACCCCTGACTTTACTCCCAAGACATTCCCAAACCACTCTTCCCCTTTACCCTTTGGCTTCGTTTCACTCAGAGCCAAAACATCAAGGTTCCTTTCCTCAAACATACTACCTATCTCCCCTTTTTTCTCATCTTGGTTACATCCACACACATTTAGACACCCCAATCTGAGCCTTCGAGGAGGATGA
The DNA here is from genome assembly GCF_036320965.1 of Panulirus ornatus. Taxonomy (NCBI): domain Eukaryota; kingdom Metazoa; phylum Arthropoda; class Malacostraca; order Decapoda; family Palinuridae; genus Panulirus; species Panulirus ornatus. The sequence goes on from NC_092261.1 coordinate 27,928,130, forward strand.
GCACTCCTCGCGTGACTCCTTCTTCTGTTTCCCCTTTTAGAAAGTTAAAATACAAGGAGGGGAGGGTTTCTGGCCACCCGCTCCCGTCCCCTTTAGTCGCCTTCTACGACATGTGAGGAATGCCTGGGAAGTATTCTTTCTCCCCTATCCTCAGGGATAGGGGATAGGATATACATATATATATATATATATATATATATATATATATATATATATATATATATATATATATATATATATATATATATACATATTCTAAGTAGAAAAGCAAATGGATTTGTATGTAACATTTATGGATCTGGAGAAGGCATATGATAGAGTTGATAAGGATGCTCTGTGGAAGGTATTAAAAATATATGGTGTGGGAGGCAAGATGTTAGAAACAGTAAAAGTTTTTATCGAGGATGTAAGGCATGTGTACGTGTAGGAAGAGAGGAAAGTGATTGGTTCTCAGTGAATAGAGGTTTGCGGCAGGGGTGTGTGATGTCTCCATGGTTGTTTAATTTGTTTATGGATGGGGTTGTTAGGGAGGTGAATGCAAGAGTTTTGGAAAGAGGGGCAAGTATGTAATCTGTTGTGAATGAGAGAGCTTGGGAAGTGCGTCAGTTGTTGTTTGCTGATGATACATCGCTGGTGGCTGATTCATGTGAGAAACTGCAGAAGCTGGTGACTGAGTTTGGTAAAGTGTGTGAAAGAAGAAAGTTGAGAGTAAATGTGAATAAGAGCAAGGTTATTAGGTACAGTAGGGTTGAGGGTCAAGTCAATTGGGAGGTAAGTTTGAATGGAGAAAAACTGGAGGAAGTGAAGCGTTTTAGATATCTGGGAGTGGAAAGAAATCATAGGGTGGGGGAGGGCGCAAAAATTCTGGGAGCCTTGAAGAATGTGTGGAAGTCGAGAACGTTATTTCGGAAAGCAAAAACGGGTATGTTTGAAGGAATAGTGGTTCCAACAATGTTGTACGGTTGCGAGGCGTGGGCTATGGATAGAGTTGTGCACAGGAGGGTGGATGTGCTGGAAATGAGATATTTGAGGACAATATGTGGTGTGAGGTGGTTTGATCGAGAAAGTAATAATAGGGTAAGAGAGATGTGTGGTAGTAAAAAGAGTGTGGTTGAGAGAGCAGAAGAGGGTGTTTTGAAATGGTTTGGTCACATGGAGAGAATGAGTGAGGAAAGATTGACCAAGACGATATATGTGTCAGACGTGGAGGGAACGAGGAGAAGTGGGAGACCAAATTGGAGGTGGAAAGATGGAGTGACAAAGATTTTGAGTGATCGGGGCCTGAAAATGCAGGAGGGTGAAAGGCGTGCAAGGAATAGAGTGAATTGGAACGATGTGGTATACCGGGGTCGACGTGCTGTCAATGGATTGAACCAGGGCATGTGAAGCGTCTGGGGTAAACCATGGAAAGTTGTGTGGGGCCTGGATGTGGAAAGGGAGCCTTGGTTTCGGTGCATTATTACATGACAGCTAGAGACTGGGTGTGAACGAGTGGGCCCTTTGTTGTCTTTTCCTAGCACTACCTCGCACACATGAGGGGGAGGGGGTTGTTATTCCATATGTGGCGACGTGGCAATAGGAATGAATAAAGGCAGACAGTATTAATTATGTACATGTGTGTATATGTATATGTCTGTGTATATATATGTATACATTGAGATGTATAGGTATGCATATTTGTGTGCGTGGACGTGTATGTTTATACATGTGTATGTGGGTGGGTTGGGCCATTTCTTTCGTCTGTTTCCTGGCGCTACCTCGCTAACGCGGGAAACAGCGACAAAGGAAAATAAATAATATATATATAAGTTTGTTGAGTATTCCTGGGAAATTATATGAGAGAGTATTGATTGAAAGGATAAAGGCATGTACAGAGCATCAGATTGGGGAAGATCAGTGTGGTTTCAGAAGTGGTAGAGGATGTGTGGGTCAGGTGTTTGCTTTGAAAAATGTATGTGAGAAATACTTAGAAAAACATTTATGGATCTGAAGAAGGCATAAGATAGGGTTGATAGAGATGCTCTGTGGAAGGTAGTAAGAGTATATGGTTAGGGAGGTAGGTTGCTAGAAGCAGTGAAAAGTTTTTTCCAAGGATGTAAGGCATGTGTACGAGGGAAGAGCGGAAAGTAATTGTTTCTTAGTGAAAGTCGGTTTTATGGCAGGGGTGCGTGATATCTCCATATGTTTATGGATGGAGTGATTAGGGAGGTGAATGCAAGCGTTTTAGAGAGAGGGTCAAGTATGCAGCCTGTTGTGGATGATAGGGCTTGGGAAGCGAGTCAGTTCGCTGATGATAAAGTGCTGGTGGCTGATTCGGGTGAGAAACTGCAGAAGTTGGTGAATGAGTTAGGTAAAGTGTGTGAAGCAAGGTTATTAGGTTCATTAGGGTTGAGGGACAAATTGATTAGGAGGTAAGTTTGGAGAAAAACTGGAGGAAGTGAAGTGTTTTAGATATCTGGGAGTGGATTTAGCAGTGGATGGAACCATGGAAGCGGGAGTGAGTGGCAGGGTGGGGGAGGGGGCGAAAATTCTGGGAGCGTTGAAGAATCTGTGGAAGGCGAGAACTTTATCTCGTAGCAAAAATGGGTATGTTTGAAGGAATAGTGGTTCCAACAATGTTTTATGGTTACGAGGCGTGGGCTATAGATAGGGTTGTGCGGAGAAGGGTGGATGTGTTGTAAATGAAATTTTTGAGGACAATATGTGGTGTGAGGTGGTTTGATTAAGGAACAATAGGGTAACAAAGATGTGTGGTAATAAAAAGAGTGTGGTTGAGAGAGCAGAAGAGGGTGTTTTGAAATGGTTTGGTCACATGGAGAGAATGAGTGAGGAAAGATTGACAAAGAGGATATATATGTCAGAGGTGGAGGGAACGAAGAGAACTGGGAGACCAAATTGGAGGTGGAACGATGGAGTGAAAAAGATTTTGAGCGATTGGGGCATGAATATGCAGGAGGGCGAAAGGCAAGCAAGGAATTGAGTGAATTTGAATGATGTGGTATACCGGGGTCGATGTGCTGTCACTGGATTGAATCAGGGCATGTAAAGCGTCTGGGGTAAACCATTGAAAGTTTTGTGGTGCCTGGATGTGGAAAGGGAGCTGTGATTTCGGTTCATTATACATGGCCGCTAGAGACTGAGTGTGAGCAAATGTGGCCTTTTTAATCTTTTCCTGACGCTACATCTGCGCGCACGGGGGAAGGGGGGTGCCGTTTTATGTGTGGTGGGGTGTCGACAGGAATGGATGGGGCAGCAAGTATGAGTGTGTACATGTGTATATATGTATATGTCTGTGAATGTATATGTATGTATACATTGAAATGTTTAGGTATGTATATTTGCGTGTGTGGTCGTTTATGTTTATAAATGTGTATGTGGGTGAGTTGGGCCATTCTTTCGTCTGTGTCCTTGCACTACCTCGCAAACGCGGGAGACAGCGAATAAGTATATATATATATATATATATATATATATATATATATATATATATATATATATATATATATATGTGTGTGTGTGTGTGTGTGTGTGTGTGTGTTTGATGATAGAGTGGCAGATATAGGGTGTTTTGGTCGAGGTGGTGTGCAAAGTGAGAGGGTTAGGGAAAATGTTTTGGTAAATAGAGAAGAGGTAGTAAAAGCTTTACGGAAGATGAAAGCCGGCAAGGCAGCAGGTTTGGATGGTATTGCAGTGGAATTTATTAAAAAAGGGGGTGACTGTACTGTTGACTGGTTGGTAAGGTTATTTTATGTAAGTATGATTCATGGTGAGGTGCCTGAGGATTGGCGGAATGCTTGCATAGTGCCATTGTACAAAGGCAAAGGGGATAAAAGTGAGTGTTCAAATTACAAAGGTATAAGTTTGTTGCGTATTTCTGGTAAATCAAATGGGAGGGTATTGATTGAGAGGGTGAAGGCATGTACAGAGCATCAGATTGGGGAAGAGCAGTGTGGTTTCAGAAGTGGTAGAGAATGTGTGGATCAGGTGTTTGCTTTGAAGAATGTATGTGAGAAATACTTAAAAAACAAATTGATTTGTATGTAGCATTTATGGATCTGGAGAAGGCATATGATAAAACGAGTTGATAGAGATGCTCTGTGGAAGGTTTTAAGAATATATGGTGTGGGAGGCAAGTTGTTAGAAGCAGTGAAAAGTTTTTATCGAGGATGTAAGGCATGTGTACGTGTAGGAAGAGAGGAAAGTGATTGGTTCTCAATGAATGTAGGTTTGCGGCAGGGGTGTGTGATGTCTCAATGGTTGTTTAATTTGTTTATGGATGGGGTTGTTAGGGAGGTGAATGCAAGAGTTTTGGAAAGAGGGGCAAGTATGCAGTCTGTTGTGGATGAAAGAGCTTGGGAAGTGAGTCAGTTGTTGTTCGCTGATGATACAGCGCTGGTGGCTGATTCATGTAAGAAACTGCAGAAGCTGGTGACTGAGTTTGGTAAAGTGTGTGAAAGAAGAAAGTCAAGAGTAAATGTGAATAAGAGCAAGGATATTAGGTACAGTAGGGTTGAGGGTCAAGTCAATTGGGAGGTAAATTTAAATGGAGAAAAACTGGAGGAAGTAAAGTGTTTTAGATATCTGGGAGTGGATCTGGCAGCGGATGGAACCATGGAAGCGGAAGTGAATCATAGGATGGGGGAGGGGGCGAAAATTCTGGGAGCCTTGAAGAATGTTTGGAAGTCGAGAACATTATCTCGGAAAGCAAAAATGGGTATGTTTGAAGGAATAGTGGTTCCAACAATGTTGTATGGTTGCGAGGCGTGGGCTATGGATAGAGTTGTGCACAGGAGGGTGTATGTGCTGGAAATGAGATGTCTGAGGACAATATGTGGTGTGAGGTGGTTTGATCGAGTAAGTAATTAAGGGTAAGAGAAATGTGTGGAAATAAAAAGAGTGTGGTTGAGAGAGCAGAAGAGGGTGTTTTCAAATGGTTTGGTCACATGGAGAGAATGAGTGAGGAAAGATTGACCAAGAGGATATATGTGTCAGAGGTGGAGGGAACGAGGAGAAGTGGGAGACCAAATTGGAGGTGGAAAGATGGAGTGAAAAAGATTTTGAGTGATCGGGGCCTGAATTATGTACATGTGTATATATGTATATGTCTGTGTGTGTATATATATGTGTACATTGAGATGTATAGGTATGTATATTTGCGTGTGTGGACGTGTATGTATATACATGTGTATGTGGGTGGGTTGGGCCATTCTTTAGTCTGTTTCCTTGCGCTACCTCGCTAACGCAGGAGACAGCGACAAAGCAAAATAATATATATATATATATATATATATATATATATATATATATATATATATATATATATATATATATATATATATTATTTATTTATAATAAATATATAATATATATATATATATATATATATATATATATATATATATATATATATATATATATATATATATATATATATTATTCATTTATTTTGCTTTGTCGATGTCTCCCGCGTTAGTGAGGTAGCGCAAGGAAACAGACGAAAGAATGGCCCAACCCGCCCACATACACATGTATATAAATACATGTCCACACACGCACAATATACATACCTATACATCTCAATGTACACATATATATACACACACAGACATATACATATATACACATGTACATAATTCATACTGTCTGCCTGTATTTGTTCCCATCGCCACCTCGCCACACATGGAATAAGAACCCCCTCCCCCCAGTCTCTCCTGGAACAGTCTCTCCTTCCCAAGCTCACTTACTCTCACCACTCTCTTCACCCCAACATTCTCTCTTCTTTTCTGAAAACCCCCACAAATCTTCACCTTTGCTTCCACAAGATAATGATCAGACATCCCTCCAGTTGCACCTCTCAGCACATTAACATCCAAAAGTCTCTCTTTCGTGCGTCTATCAATTAACACCTAATCCAATAACGTTCTCTGGCCATCTCTCCTACTTACATACGTATACTTATGTATATCTCGCTTTTTAAACCAGGTATTCCCAATCACCAGTCCTTATTCAGCACATAAATCTACAAGCTCTTCACCATTTCCATTTACAACACTGAACACTCCATGTATACCAATTATTCCCTCAACTGCCACATTACTCACCTTTGCATTCAAATCACCCATCACTATAACCCGGTCTTGTGCATCAAAACCACTGACACACTCATTCAGCTGCTCCCAAAACACTTGCCTCTCATGATCTTTCTTCTCATGCCCAGGTGCATATGTACAAATAATCACCCATCTCTCTCCATCAACTTTTAGTTTTACCCATATCAATCTAGAATTTACTTTCTTACACTCTATCACATACTCCCACAACTCCTGATTCAGGAGTAGTGCTACTCCTTCCCTTGCTCTTGTCCTCTCACTAACCCCTGACTTTACTCCCAAGACATTCCCAAATCACTCTTCCCCTTTACCCTTTAGCTTCGTTTCTCTCAGAGCCAAAACATCCAGGTTCCATTCCTCAAACATACTACCTATCTCCCCTTTTTTCTCATCTTGGTTACATCCACACACATTTAGACACCCCAATCTGAGCCTATATATATATATATATATATATATATATATATATATATATATATATATATATATATATATATATATATATCCCTGGGGATAGGGGATTAAGAATACTTCCCACGTATTCCCTGCGTGTCGTAGAAGGCGACTAAAAGGGGAGGGAGCAGGGGGCTGGAAATCCTCCCCTCTCGTTTTTTTTAATTTTCCAAAAGAAGGAACAGAGGGGGCCAGATGAGGATATTCCAAAAAAGGCCCAGTCCTCTGTTCTTAACGCTACCTCGCTAATGCGGGAAATGGCGGATAGTATAAAAGAAGAAAAAGAAAAATATATATATATATATTTCATTATTTATCTATTTTGCTTTGTCGCTGTCTCCCGCGTTAGTGTGGTAGCGCAAGAAAACAGAGGAAACAGCCACCAGCGCTGAATCATCAGCGAACAACAACTGACTCACTTCCCAAGCTCTCTCATCCACAACAGACTGCATACTTGCCCCTCTTTCCAAAACTCTTGCATTCACCTCCCTAACAACCCCATCCATAAACAAATTAAACAACCATGGAGACATCACACACCCCTGCCGCAAACCAACATTCACTGAGAACCAATCACTTTCCTCTTTTCCTACAAGTACACATGCCTTACATCCTCGATAAAAACTTTTCACTGCTTGTAACAACGTGCCTCCCACACCATATATTCTTAATACCTTCCACAGAGCATCTCTATCAACTCTATCATATGCTTTCTCCAGATCCATAAATGCTACATACAAATCCATTTGCTTTTCTAAGTATTTCTCACATACATTCTTCAAAGCAAACATCTCATCCACACATCGTCTACCACTTCTTAAACCACACTGCTCCTTCCCAAGCTGGTGCTTTGTACATGCCTTGACACTTTCGATCAATACCCTCCTATATAATTTCCTAGGAATACCCAACAAACTTTTACCTCTAATATTTACACTCACCTTTATCCCCTTTGCCTTTGTACAATGGCACTATACATGCATTCCGCCAATCCTCAGGCTCTTCATCATGAACCGTACATACATTGAATATCTTTACCCCCTTTTTTAATAAATTCCACAGCAATACCGTCCAAACCTACCGCCTGTCGGCTTTCATCTTCCGCAAAGCTTTCACTACCTCTTTTCTGTTTACCAAATCACTCTCCCTGACCCTCTCACTTCGCATACCACCTCGTCCAAAACACCCTATATCTGCCACTGCATCATGGCATGCATTCAACAAACCTTCACAATACTCACTATCTCCTCTCACTTCACTACTACTTGTTATTACCTCCCCATTAGCCCCCTTCACCGATGTTCCCATTTTTTCTCCTTGTCTTACACACTTATTACCTCCTTCCAAAAATCTTTTATTTTCTCTAAGATTTAATGATACTCTCTCACCCCAACTCTCATTTGCCTTCTTTTTCACATCTTGCACCTTTCTCTTGACCTCTTGCCTCTTTCTTTTATACCTCTCCCACTCATTTGCATTTTTTCCCTGCAAAAATCGTTCAAATGCCTCTCTCTTCTCTTTCACTAATAATCTTACTTCTTCATCCCACCACTCACTACCTTTTCTAATCAACCCACCCCCCACGCTTCTCATGCCACAAGCATATTTTGCGCAAGCCATCACTGCCTCCCTAAATACATCCCATTCCTCCCCACTCACCTTACCTCCTTTGTTCTCACCTTTTTCCATTCTGTACTCAGTCTCTCCTGGTACTTCCTCACACAAGTCTCCTTCCCAAGCTCACTTACTCTCACCACTCTCTTCACCCCAACATTCTCTCTTCTTTTCTGAAAACCCCACAAATCTTCACCTTCGCCTCCACAAGATAATGATCAGACATCCCACCAGTTGCACCTCGCAGCACATTAACATCCAAAAGTCTCTCTTTCGTGCGTCTATCAATTAACACGTAATCCAATAACGCTCTCTGGCCATCTCTCCTACTTACATACGTATACTTATGTATATCTCGCTTTTTAAACCAGGGATTCCCAATCACCAGTCCTTTTTCAGCACAATAATCTACAAACTCTTCACCTTTCCATTTACAACACTGAACACTCCATGTATACCAATTATTCCCTCAACTGCCATATTACTTACCATTGCATTCAAATCACCCATCACTATGACCCGGTCTTGTGCATCAAAACCACTAACACGCTCATTCAGCTGCTCCCAAAACACTTGCCTCTCATGATCTTTCTTCTCATGCCCAGGTGCATATGCACCAATAATCACCCATCTCTCTCCATCAACTCTCAGTTTTACCCATATCAATCTAGAATTTACTTTCTTACACTCTATCACATACTCCCACAACAACTGATTCAGCAGTAGTGCTACTCCTTCCCTTGCTCTTGTCCTCTCACTAACCCCTGACTTTACTCCCAAGACATTCCCAAACCACTCTTCCCCTTTACCCTTTGGCTTCGTTTCACTCAGAGCCAAAACATCAAGGTTCCTTTCCTCAAACATACTACCTATCTCCCCTTTTTTCTCATCTTGGTTACATCCACACACATTTAGACACCCCAATCTGAGCCTTCGAGGAGGATGAGCACTCCTCGCGTGACTCCTTCTTCTGTTTCCCCTTTTAGAAAGTTAAAATACAAGGAGGGGAGGGTTTCTGGCCACCCGCTCCCGTCCCTTTAGTCGCCTTCTACGACATGTGAGGAATGCCTGGGAAGTATTCTTTCTCCCCTATCCTCAGGGATAGGGGATAGGATATATAATATATATTATATATATATATATATATTATATATATATATATATTATATATATATATATATATATATATATATATATATACATTTTTTCTAAGTAGAAAAGCAAATGGATTTGTATGTAACATTTATGGATCTGGAGAAGGCATATGATAGAGTTGATAAGGATGCTCTGTGGAAGGTATTAAAAATATATGGTGTGGGAGGCAAGATGTTAGAAACAGTAAAAGTTTTTATCGAGGATGTAAGGCATGTGTACGTGTAGGAAGAGAGGAAAGTGATTGGTTCTCAGTGAATAGAGGTTTGCGGCAGGGTGTGTGATGTCTCCATGGTTGTTTAATTTGTTTATGGATGGGGTTGTTAGGGAGGTGAATGCAAGAGTTTTGGAAAGAGGGGCAAGTATGTAATCTGTTGTGAATGAGAGAGCTTGGGAAGTGCGTCAGTTGTTGTTTGCTGATGATACATCGCTGGTGGCTGATTCATGTGAGAAACTGCAGAAGCTGGTGACTGAGTTTGGTAAAGTGTGTGAAAGAAGAAAGTTGAGAGTAAATGTGAATAAGAGCAAGGTTATTAGGTACAGTAGGGTTGAGGGTCAAGTCAATTGGGAGGTAAGTTTGAATGGAGAAAAACTGGAGGAAGTGAAGCGTTTTAGATATCTGGGAGTGGAAAGAAATCATAGGGTGGGGGAGGGCGCAAAAATTCTGGGAGCCTTGAAGAATGTGTGGAAGTCGAGAACGTTATTTCGGAAAGCAAAAACGGGTATGTTTGAAGGAATAGTGGTTCCAACAATGTTGTACGGTTTGCGAGGCGTGGGCTATGGATAGAGTTGTGCACAGGAGGGTGGATGTGCTGGAAATGAGATATTTGAGGACAATATGTGGTGTGAGGTGGTTTGATCGAGAAAGTAATAATAGGGTAAGAGAGATGTGTGGTAGTAAAAAGAGTGTGGTTGAGAGAGCAGAAGAGGGTGTTTTGAAATGGTTTGGTCACATGGAGAGAATGAGTGAGGAAAGATTGACCAAGACGATATATGTGTCAGACGTGGAGGGAACGAGGAGAAGTGGGAGACCAAATTGGAGGTGGAAAGATGGAGTGACAAAGATTTTGAGTGATCGGGGCCTGAAAATGCAGGAGGGTGAAAGGCGTGCAAGGAATAGAGTGAATTGGAACGATGTGGTATACCGGGGTCGACGTGCTGTCAATGGATTGAACCAGGGCATGTGAAGCGTCTGGGGTAAACCATGGAAAGTTGTGTAGGGCCTGGATGTGGAAAGGGAGCCTTGGTTTCGGTGCATTATTACATGACAGCTAGAGACTGGGTGTGAACGAGTGGGCCCTTTGTTGTCTTTTCCTAGCACTACCTCGCACACATGAGGGGGAGGGGGTTGTTATTCCATATGTGGCGACGTGGCAATAGGAATGAATAAAGGCAGACAGTATTAATTATGTACATGTGTGTATATGTATATGTCTGTGTATATATATGTATACATTGAGATGTATAGGTATGTATATTTGCGTGCGTGGACGTGTATGTTTATACATGTGTATGTGGGTGGGTTGGGCCATTTCTTTCGTCTGTTTCCTGGCGCTACCTCGCTAACGCGGGAAACAGCGACAAAGGAAAATAAATAATATATATATAAGTTTGTTGAGTATTCCTGGGAAATTATATGAGAGAGTATTGATTGAAAGGGTAAAGGCATGTACAGAGCATCAGATTGGGGAAGATCAGTGTGGTTTCAGAAGTGGTAGAGGATGTGTGGGTCAGGTGTTTGCTTTGAAAAATGTATGTGAGAAATACTTAGAAAAACATTTATGGATCTGAAGAAGGCATAAGATAGGGTTGATAGAGATGCTCTGTGGAAGGTAGTAAGAGTATATGGTGAGGGAGGTAGGTTGCTAGAAGCAGTGAAAAGTTTTTTCCAAGGATGTAAGGCATGTGTACGAGGGAAGAGCGGAAAGTAATTGTTTCTTAGTGAAAGTCGGTTTTATGGCAGGGGTGCGTGATATCTCCATATGTTTATGGATGGAGTGATTAGGGAGGTGAATGCAAGCGTTTTAGAGAGAGGGTCAAGTATGCAGCCTGTTGTGGATGATAGGGCTTGGGAAGCGAGTCAGTTCGCTGATGATAAAGTGCTGGTGGCTGATTCGGGTGAGAAACTGCAGAAGTTGGTGAATGAGTTAGGTAAAGTGTGTGAAGCAAGGTTATTAGGTTCATTAGGGTTGAGGGACAAATTGATTAGGAGGTAAGTTTGGAGAAAAACTGGAGGAAGTGAAGTGTTTTAGATATCTGGGAGTGGATTTAGCAGTGGATGGAACCATGGAAGCGGGAGTGAGTGGCAGGGTGGGGGAGGGGGCGAAAATTCTGGGAGCGTTGAAGAATCTGTGGAAGGCGAGAACTTTATCTCGTAGCAAAAATGGGTATGTTTGAAGGAATAGTGGTTCCAACAATGTTTTATGGTTACGAGGCGTGGGCTATAGATAGGGTTGTGCGGAGAAGGGTGGATGTGTTGTAAATGAAATTTTTGAGGACAATATGTGGTGTGAGGTGGTTTGATTAAGGAACAATAGGGTAACAAAGATGTGTGGTAATAAAAAGAGTGTGGTTGAGAGAGCAGAAGAGGGTGTTTTGAAATGGTTTGGTCACATGGAGAGAATGAGCGAGGAAAGATTGACAAAGAGGATATATATGTCAGAGGTGGAGGGAACGAAGAGAACTGGGAGACCAAATTGGAGGTGGAACGATGGAATGAAAAAGATTTTGAGCGATTGGGGCATGAATATGCAGGAGGGCGAAAGGCAAGCAAGGAATTGAGTGAATTTGAATGATGTGGTATACCGGGGTCGATGTGCTGTCACTGGATTGAATCAGGGCATGTAAAGCGTCTGGGGTAAACCATTGAAAGTTTTGTGGTGCCTGGATGTGGAAAGGGAGCTGTGATTTCGGTTCATTATACATGGCCGCTAGAGACTGAGTGTGAGCAAATGTGGCCTTTTTAATCTTTTCCTGACGCTACATCTGCGCGCACGGGGGGAGGGGGGGTGCCGTTTTATGTGTGGTGGGGTGTCGACAGGAATGGATGGGGCAGCAAGTATGAGTGTGTACATGTGTATATATGTATATGTCTGTGAATGTATATGTATGTATACATTGAAATGTTTAGGTATGTATATTTGCGTGTGTGGTCGTTTATGTTTATAAATGTGTATGTGGGTGAGTTGGGCCATTCTTTCGTCTGTGTCCTTGCACTACCTCGCAAACGCGGGAGACAGCGAATAAGTATATATATATATATATATATATATATATATATATATATATATATATGTGTGTGTGTGTGTGTGTGTGTGTGTGTGTGTGTGTGTGTGTGTTTGATGATAGAGTGGCAGATATAGGGTGTTTTGGTCGAGGTGGTGTGCAAAGTGAGAGGGTTAGGGAAAATGTTTTGGTAAATAGAGAAGAGGTAGTAAAAGCTTTACGGAAGATGAAAGCCGGCAAGGCAGCAGGTTTGGATGGTATTGCAGTGGAATTTATTAAAAAAGGGGGTGACTGTACTGTTGACTGGTTGGTAAGGTTATTTTATGTAAGTATGATTCATGGTGAGGTGCCTGAGGATTGGCGGAATGCTTGCATAGTGCCATTGTACAAAGGCAAAGGGGATAAAAGTGAGTGTTCAAATTACAAAGGTATAAGTTTGTTGCGTATTTCTGGTAAATCAAATGGGAGGGTATTGATTGAGAGGGTGAAGGCATGTACAGAGCATCAGATTGGGGAAGAGCAGTGTGGTTTCAGAAGTGGTAGAGAATGTGTGGATCAGGTGTTTGCTTTGAAGAATGTATGTGAGAAATACTTAAAAAACAAATGGATTTGTATGTAGCATTTATGGATCTGGAGAAGGCATATGATAAAACGAGTTGATAGAGATGCTCTGTGGAAGGTTTTAAGAATATATGGTGTGGGAGGCAAGTTGTTAGAAGCAGTGAAAAGTTTTTATCGAGGATGTAAGGCATGTGTACGTGTAGGAAGAGAGGAAAGTGATTGGTTCTCAATGAATGTAGGTTTGCGGCAGGGGTGTGTGATGTCTCAATGGTTGTTTAATTTGTTTATGGATGGGGTTGTTAGGGAGGTGAATGCAAGAGTTTTGGAAAGAGGGGCAAGTATGCAGTCTGTTGTGGATGAAAGAGCTTGGGAAGTGAGTCAGTTGTTGTTCGCTGATGATACAGCGCTGGTGGCTGATTCATGTAAGAAACTGCAGAAGCTGGTGACTGAGTTTGGTAAAGTGTGTGAAAGAAGAAAGTCAAGAGTAAATGTGGATAAGAGCAAGGATATTAGGTACAGTAGGGTTGAGGGTCAAGTCAATTGGGAGGTAAATTTAAATGGAGAAAAACTGGAGGAAGTAAAGTGTTTTAGATATCTGGGAGTGGATCTGGCAGCGGATGGAACCATGGAAGCGGAAGTGAATCATAGGATGGGGGAGGGGGCGAAAATTCTGGGAGCCTTGAAGAATGTTTGGAAGTCGAGAACATTATCTCGGAAAGCAAAAATGGGTATGTTTGAAGGAATAGTGGTTCCAACAATGTTGTATGGTTGCGAGGCGTGGGCTATGGATAGAGTTGTGCACAGGAGGGTGTATGTGCTGGAAATGAGATGTCTGAGGACAATATGTGGTGTGAGGTGGTTTGATCGAGTAAGTAATTAAGGGTAAGAGAAATGTGTGGAAATAAAAAGAGTGTGGTTGAGAGAGCAGAAGAGGGTGTTTTCAAATGGTTTGGTCACATGGAGAGAATGAGTGAGGAAAGATTGACCAAGAGGATATATGTGTCAGAGGTGGAGGGAACGAGGAGAAGTGGGAGACCAAATTGGAGGTGGAAAGATGGAGTGAAAAAGATTTTGAGTGATCGGGGCCTGAATTATGTACATGTGTATATATGTATATGTCTGTGTGTGTATATATATGTGTACATTGAGATGTATAGGTATGTATATTTGCGTGTGTGGACGTGTATGTATATACATGTGTATGTGGGCGGGTTGGGCCATTCTTTAGTCTGTTTCCTTGCGCTACCTCGCTAACGCAGGAGACAGCGACAAAGCAAAATAATATGTATATATATATATATATATATATATATATATATATATATATATATATATATATATATATATATATATATATTATTTATTTATAATAAATATATAATATATATATATATATATATATATATATATATATATATATATATATATATATATATATATATATATATATATATTATTCATTTATTTTGCTTTGTCGATGTCTCCCGCGTTAGTTAGGTAGCGCAAGGAAACAGACGAAAGAATGGCCCAACCCGCCCACATACACATGTATATAAATACATGTCCACACACGCACAATATACATACCTATACATCTCAATGTACACATATATATACACACACAGACATATACATATATACACATGTACATAATTCATACTGTCTGCCTTTATTTGTTCCCATCGCCACCTCGCCACACATGGAATAAGAACCCCCTCCCCCCAGTCTCTCCTGGAACAGTCTCTCCTTCCCAAGCTCACTTACTCTCACCACTCTCTTCACCCCAACATTCTCTCTTCTTTTCTGAAAACCCCCACAAATCTTCACCTTTGCTTCCACAAGATAATGATCAGACATCCCTCCAGTTGCACCTCTCAGCACATTAACATCCAAAAGTCTCTCTTTCGTGCGTCTATCAATTAACACCTAATCCAATAACGTTCTCTGGCCATCTCTCCTACTTACATACGTATACTTATGTATATCTCGCTTTTTAAACCAGGTATTCCCAATCACCAGTCCTTATTCAGCACATAAATCTACAAGCTCTT
This sequence comes from Panulirus ornatus, assembly GCF_036320965.1. Classification (NCBI taxonomy): domain Eukaryota; kingdom Metazoa; phylum Arthropoda; class Malacostraca; order Decapoda; family Palinuridae; genus Panulirus; species Panulirus ornatus. The sequence continues at coordinate 27,943,296 of NC_092261.1, forward strand.
CACCATTTCCATTTACAACACTGAACACTCCATGTATACCAATTATTCCCTCAACTGCCACATTACTCACCTTTGCATTCAAATCACCCATCACTATAACCCGGTCTTGTGCATCAAAACCACTGACACACTCATTCAGCTGCTCCCAAAACACTTGCCTCTCATGATCTTTCTTCTCATGCCCAGGTGCATATGTACAAATAATCACCCATCTCTCTCCATCAACTTTTAGTTTTACCCATATCAATCTAGAATTTACTTTCTTACACTCTATCACATACTCCCACAACTCCTGATTCAGGAGTAGTGCTACTCCTTCCCTTGCTCTTGTCCTCTCACTAACCCCTGACTTTACTCCCAAGACATTCCCAAATCACTCTTCCCCTTTACCCTTTAGCTTCGTTTCTCTCAGAGCCAAAACATCCAGGTTCCATTCCTCAAACATACTACCTATCTCTCCTTTTTTCTCATCTTGGTTACATCCACACACATTTAGACACCCCAATCTGAGCCTATATATATATATATATATATATATATATATATATATATATATATATATATATATATATATATATCCCTGGGGATAGGGGATTAAGAATACTTCCCACGTATTCCCTGCGTGTCGTAGAAGGCGACTAAAAGGGGAGGGAGCAGGGGGCTGGAAATCCTCCCCTCTCGTTTTTTTTAATTTTCCAAAAGAAGGAACAGAGGGGGCCAGATGAGGATATTCCAAAAAAGGCCCAGTCCTCTGTTCTTAACGCTACCTCGCTAATGCGGGAAATGGCGGATAGTATAAAAGAAGAAAAAGAAAAATATATATATATATATTTCATTATTTATCTATTTTGCTTTGTCGCTGTCTCCCGCGTTAGTGTGGTAGCGCAAGAAAACAGAGGAAACAGCCACCAGCGCTGAATCATCAGCGAACAACAACTGACTCACTTCCCAAGCTCTCTCATCCACAACAGACTGCATACTTGCCCCTCTTTCCAAAACTCTTGCATTCACCTCCCTAACAACCCCATCCATAAACAAATTAAACAACCATGGAGACATCACACACCCCTGCCGCAAACCAACATTCACTGAGAACCAATCACTTTCCTCTTTTCCTACAAGTACACATGCCTTACATCCTCGATAAAAACTTTTCACTGCTTGTAACAACGTGCCTCCCACACCATATATTCTTAATACCTTCCACAGAGCATCTCTATCAACTCTATCATATGCTTTCTCCAGATCCATAAATGCTACATACAAATCCATTTGCTTTTCTAAGTATTTCTCACATACATTCTTCAAAGCAAACATCTCATCCACACATCGTCTACCACTTCTTAAACCACACTGCTCCTTCCCAAGCTGGTGCTTTGTACATGCCTTGACACTTTCGATCAATACCCTCCTATATAATTTCCTAGGAATACCCAACAAACTTTTACCTCTAATATTTACACTCACCTTTATCCCCTTTGCCTTTGTACAATGGCACTATACATGCATTCCGCCAATCCTCAGGCTCTTCATCATGAACCGTACATACATTGAATATCTTTACCCCCTTTTTTAATAAATTCCACAGCAATACCGTCCAAACCTACCGCCTGTCGGCTTTCATCTTCCGCAAAGCTTTCACTACCTCTTTTCTGTTTACCAAATCACTCTCCCTGACCCTCTCACTTCGCATACCACCTCGTCCAAAACACCCTATATCTGCCACTGCATCATGGCATGCATTCAACAAACCTTCACAATACTCACTATCTCCCTCTCACTTCACTACTACTTGTTATTACCTCCCCATTAGCCCCCTTCACCGATGTTCCCATTTTTTCTCTTGTCTTACACACTTTATTCACCTCCTTCCAAAACATCTTTTATTTTCTCTAAGATTTAATGATACTCTCTCACCCCAACTCTCATTTGCCTTCTTTTTCACATCTTGCACCTTTCTCTTGACCTCTTGCCTCATTCTTTTATACATCTCCCAGTCATTTGCACTATTTCTTTGCAAAAATCGTCCAAATGCCTCTCTTTTCTCTTTCACTGACAATCTTACTTCATCACACCAATCACTACCCTTTCTAATCTGCCCACCTCTACCCTTTCTCATGCCATAGACATCTTTTGCGCAAGCCATCACTGCTTTCCTAAATACATCCTATTCCTCCCCCATTCCCCTTACGTCATTCGCTCTCACCTTTTTCCATTCTGTACTCAATCTCTCCTGGTATTTCCTTTGTAGAAGGTCTTGAAAGTATATGGTGTGGGAGGTAAACTGCTAGGGGCAAAGAAGGTTTTATCAAGGGTGTAAGGTGTGTGTATTAGCTGGTTCACAGTGAGGGTCAGCCTATGGCAAGTGTTCTATGTCACCATGGTTTTTTGATTTGTTTATGGACGGGGTGGTGAGGGAGGTAAATGCAAGTCTTGGAGAGAGGAGCAAGTAAGCTGTGTGTTGGGGATGAGAGGGTCTGGGAAGTCAGTTGTTTTTCGCCAGTGATACAGAACTGGTGGCTGATTCGAGTGAGAAACTACAGAGGTTGGTGACTGAGTTTGGAAGAGTGTGTGAAAGGAGAAAGTTGAGAGTACATGTGAATAAAAGCAAAGGTATTAGGTTCAGCGGTGTTGAGGGACAAGTTAGTTGGAGTAAAATTGGAAGAAGTGAAGTGTTTTAGGTATCTGGTAGTGAAGTTGGCAGTGAATAGAACCATGGAAGCGGAGGAGAGTCATAGGGTTGGGAAGGGAGCGAAGGTTCAGGGAGTGATGAAGACTGTGTGGAAAGAATGTTGTCTCAGAGGGCAAAAATGAGTATGTTTGAAGGAATATTAGTTCCAACAATGTTGTTATATGGTTGCGAGGCATGGGCTTTAGATAGGATTGTGCATAGGAGGACAAATGTGTTGGAATATTTGAGGGCAAAAATGTTTGAGGGCAAAAGTGTTGGAAATGTAATGTGTAAGGTGATTTGATCGAGCAAGTAATGAAAGGGTAAGAGAAATGTGTGGAAATATAAAGAGTGTGGTTGAGAGAGGAGAAGAAGGTGTGTTCAAATGGTTTGGACATACGGAGAGAATGAGTGAGGAAAGGCTGACAAATAGGAGAACCAGAAGACCAATTTGGAGATGGAAGGATGGAGTGAGAATGATTTTGAGCAATCAGGGTCTGGACATGCAGGAGGGGGAAAGATGTGCACTGAATAGAGTGAATTGGAAAAATGTATACTTGGGTTAACGTGCCATCAGTGAACTGAACCAAGGCATGTGAAACATCTGGGTTAAACCATGGAAAGCTCTGTGGGTCCTGGATGTGGCTAGTGAGCTGTGGTTTAAGCTAGAAAATAAGTGTCAGCAGATGTGGCTTTTCTTTGTTTCCTGGTGCTACCTTGCTGATGCCGTGGGCAGCGGTCGGCTGTGGGAGAAGAAAACAGAATGAGTATATGATATCTTTCTTGCTTGTCCTTCACGCATTTGTGCTTTTTCCTGTGGGGTGGGTTGGCGTTGGGAATGGATGAAGGTGAGTATGTATGCATACGTGTATATGTGTATATGTGTTTGCTGATAACAATGAGGAAAGTGAAACAATAAGTTCTCAAGTGCACTTTCATGATAATCACATTGTCCGGGGAGATACAAGAGTGAGATAGATAACAGAATAGTCAGTTTATATACAAAGAAGAGGCGGAGCTAAGATGCCATTGGTAAACGAGTGTTTCTGCTTGGTGATGTTCAGGTCTGGCACCATGTTTGTCTTGAAATTGTTATTATGTGGACAAGACAGGGAACAGTTTATAGTTTTTGCCTATAACAAAGCTATCCAGCTTCTGTAGACCTCCACTAATATTCATGTTATACCACTGTGATCTATTGCAAGATGGATATCACATGGTTCTTCCACTACTTTTCTACATACTTGCCCAGTCTTTCCCCTTTCATTACTTCTTACTCGAAATCAGTAACGAAGGCCCACAAGCTGAAGTTACTCATGGAATTCCTCAAGGGATGCCTCGACGAACAAGTGCTTCCCAGATCCATCCTGTCGCAATGGTTGTTTTTGATGTTTGGTAGACCATTTGATATTTGGTAGACCATTTGATGAATTTTATAGTATCACTTTGAGGAAATACATTGAACTAACAAAGACTGAGATGGAGGTATCTTTTTGCATATCAAGAGAAAAAAAAATGCATCTTTCAAATGGCTGTACCTACACAGTAGAAGAATCATTTATTGGATTTATTGACAGGTTAAGAAGTGAATGGAATAGTCTTCAAAGAAAACTGAACTGGAAGCTAGCCCACCATACTAAAAACAGAGATAGGACGAAGAATGCAATTCTTTTGTGGTGGACCTTTCTAATAAGTATCTTAGACCAGGATTCTTTGTGTGTCCTAGGTTATGGTATAAGTTTTGTTTGCTCAAACCAAAAAGTTAACTGTGTTGATATTGCAAGATCATTTTGTAATTTGGAAAAGTATCGTGAATTTTTAACGAAATGAAAATTTGTGAAGGTGTAATGTATGCTAGTTTGTTAAAATTAGCTGCTCCATATTGTCCAAAAAGATTCATCAGTGCTATCAACAATTCGCAGAAAGACAGTAAATTACATATAAATAAAGTAAATAATAAATAAGACTAACACAGTTGTGATGATAGACAGTTAATTATTTTTCAAATAGGAATGATCTTTTATGTGATGATACAACATACTTGAAACACAGTAGCAATCCCTTAGATGCTGTTAATTCTCACTTTAACAGACAACTGAAGTTGTTGAAAGGTAATGATTTTCTCAACAAAAGATTTTCATTATTGTTCCCTTCGTTGCCATATACGTAAGGGCTTATCAAAACACATAGGCCAAACTTTCCAAGACCCATAGTGAGTTCAGTGGGCTCGGTCTCCTATAAGTATCAAAATGATTAGTTTATTAAGCCAAATAGTTAGCAATATATCAAATTCTGATATGATGAACAATGTAGATTTAGTTTATCTTAATACTATCCAGGTTGATTTAGATTTCAAACTGGTAAGTTTTGATGTCTATCGTTGTTCACAAAAGATCCAGTCGATGACCTCTTAGAATAATCTAGATTTTTCCGTTTCAAATTTTGTTTCTTGAATTAATAGAATTGTGTAAACAAGATTATGTATTTCAATTTAATGGAGAACATTATGCTTAGAAATTTGGTATGGCGATGGGTAATCGTCTTTCACCAGCATTCAGTAACCATTACAAGGAATTCCTTGAAGCAAAATTACTAAGGGATATCTTACCCTCTAAGGCAATATGGTTCAGGTATGTAGATGAGGTTCTTTGCGTTTGGCCAACAAGCAAATATTTACAAACATTTCTCCTTTACGCAACAGTTTAATACCTTCTATCAACTTTACTGTGGAAGTGGAAAATAATTGTATGTTGCCATTTTGGCATAAGATGATCCATAGGGATGGAAACAAGTATAGCACATACAGAAAACCCTTCAACATTTGTCATTATATTCATTATAACTGCTCAACATGACAGTGTTAACCAGTCATCATCCCTGTTCATGTTCCTAAGAGCATTACATATATGCAGTCCAGAATTTAATGATGATGAGTTTGAGACGATATATTCTATTGGATCCAAGTTAGAATATCCGAGATTTTCATTGATTAATCTCCTAAGTTGGCAAAGGGAATATTTTATAGAGTTAACCCCAAACTTTCCCTTGATACCAAGAATCTTTTAGTCCTCTCATTTCGAAATGATTTTATGTTACTCCTAATGTTGTTTAAATCTTTTAATGTAAATGTAACCTTCAACAAAAACAATACTATAAAGAATTATTATCATTATACTTGATCGGCGTTTCCCGCGTCAGCGAAGTTGTGCCAGGAAACGGACGAAAAAAGAATGGCCCACCCACTTGTACACACACACATATGTATATATATATATATATATATATATATATATATATATATATATATATATATATATATATATATATATATATTTTAGGGAGAATAAAAAGATGTTCTGGAAGGAGGTAAATAAAGTGCGTAAGACAAGGGAGCAAATGGGAACTTCAGTAAAGGACGCAAATGGGGAGGTGGTAACAAGTAGTGGTGATGTGAGAAGGAGATGGAGTGAGTATTTTGAAGGTTTGTTGAATGTGTTTGATGACAGAGTGGCAGATATAGGGTGTTTTGGTCGAGGTGGTGTGCAAAGTGAGAGGATTAGGGAAAATGATTTGGTAAACAGAGAAGATGTAGTAAAAGCTTTGCGGAAGATGAAAGCCGGCAAGGCAGCAGGTTTGGATGGTATTGCAGTGGAATTTATTAAAAAAGGGGGTGACTGTATTATTGACTGGTTGGTAAGGTTATTTAATGTATGTATGACTCATGGTAAGGTGCCTGAGGATTGGCGGAATGCGTGCATAGTGCCATTGTACAAAGGCAAAAGGGATAAGAGTGAGTGCTCAAATTACAGAGGTATAAGTTTGTTGAGTATTCCTGTTAAATTATACGGGAGGGTATTGACTGAGAGGGTGAAGGCATGTACAGAGCATCAGACTGGGTAAGAGCAGTGTGGTTTCAGAAGTGGTAGAGGATGTGTGGATCAGGTGCTTGCTTTGAAGAATGTATGTGAGAAATACTTAGAAAAGCAAATGGATTTGTATGTAGCATTTATGGATCTAGAGAAGGCATATAATAGAGTTGATAGAGATGCTCTGTGGAAGGTATTAAGAATATATGGTGTGGGAGGCAAGTTGTTAGAAGCAGTGAAAAGTTTTTATCGAGGATGTAAGGCATGTGTACGTGTAGGAAGAGAGGAAAGTGATTGGTTCTCAGTGAATGTAGGTTTGCGGCAGGGATGTGTGATGTCTCCATGGTTGTTTAATTTGTTTATGGATGGGGTTGTTAGGGAGGTAAATGCAAGAGTTTTGGAAAGAGGGGCAAGTATGAAGTCTGTTGTGGATGAGAGAACTTGGGAAGTGAGTCAGTTGTTGTTCGCTGATGATACAGCGCTGGTGGCTGATTCATGTGAGAAACTGCAGAAGCTGGTGACTGAGTTTGGTAAAGTGTGTGAAAGAAAAAGTTAAGAGTAAATGTGAATAAGAGCAAGGTAATTAGGTACAGTAGGGTTGCGGGTCAAGTCAATTAGGAGGTAAGTTTGAATGGAGAAAAACTGGAGGAAGTAAAGTGTTTTAGACATCTGGGAGTGGATCTGGCAGCGGATGGAACCATGGAAGCGGAAGTGGATCATAGGGTGGGGGAGGGGGCGAAAATCCTGGGAGCCTTGAAGAATGTGTGGAAGTCGAGAACATTATCTCGGAAAGCAAAAATGGGTATGTTTGAAGGAATAGTGGTTCCAACAATATTGTATGGTTGCGAGGCGTGGACTATGGATAGAGTTGTGCGCAGGAGGATGGATGTGCTGGAAATGAGATTTTTGAGGACAATGTGTGGTGTGAGGTGGTTTGATCGAGTAAGTAACGTAAGGGTAAGAGAGATGTGTGGAAATAAAAAGAGCGTGGTTGAGAGAGCAGAAGAGAGTGTTTTGAAATGGTTTGGGCACACGGAGAGAATGAGTGAGGAAAGATTGACCAAGAGGATATATGTGTCGGAGGTGGAGGGAACGAGGAGAAGTGGGAAACCAAATTGGAGGTGGAAAGATGGAGTGAAAAAGATTTTGTGTGATCGGGGCCTGAACATGCAGGAGGGTAAAAGGAGGGCAAGGGATAGAGTGAATTGGATCGATGTGGTATACCGGGGTTGACGTGCTGTCAGTGGATTGAATCAGGGCATCCCAATCACCAGTCCTTTTTCAGCACATAAATCTACAAGCTCTTCACCATTTCCATTTACAACACTGAACACTCCATGCACACCAATAATTCCCTCAACTGCCACATTACTCACCTTTGCATTCAAATTATTCATCACTATAACCCAGTCTCGTGCATTAAAACCACTAACACACTCATTCAGCTGCTCCCAAAACACTTGCCTCTCATGATCTTTCTTCTCATGCCCAGGTGCATATGCACCAATAATCACCCATCTCTCTCCATCGATTTTCAGTTTTACCCATATCAATCTTGAGTTTACTTTTTTACACTATCACATACTCCACCACTCCCGTTTCAGAAGTAGTGCTACTCCTTCCCTTGCTTTTGTCCTCTCACTAACCCCTGACTTTACTCCCAAGACATTCCAAACCACTCTTCCCCTTTACCCTTGAGCTTCGTTTCACTCAGAGCCAAAACATGCAGGTTCCTTTCCTCAAATATACCACCTATCTCTCCTTTTTTCTCATCTTGGTTACATCCACACACATTTAGACACCCTAATGTGAGCCTTCGAGGAGGATGAGCACTCCCCACGTGACTCCTCTTGTTTCTCCTTTTAGAAAGTTGAAATACAAGGAGGGAAGGGTTTCCAGCCCCCCGTTCCCGTCCCTTTCGTCGCCCTGTACGACACGTGAGGAATGCGTGGGAAGTATTCTTTCTCCCCTATCCCCAGGGATATATATATATATATATATATATATATATATATATATATATATATATATATATATAGCTCCCTATCCACATCCAGGCCCCTCAGACCTTTCTATAGTTTACCCCAGACGTTTCACATGCCGTGGTTCACTCTACTGACAACACGTTGACCTTGGTATACCACATCGTTCCAATTCTCTCTGTTTCTTGCACGCCTCTCACCCTCCTGTATGTTCAGGGTACAAGCACTCACAATCTTTTTCACTATATCGTTTTACCTCTAATTTGGTCTCCTGCTTCTCCCTGTTCCCTCCACCTCCGACACATACATCCTCTTTGTCAGTCTTTCCTCATTCATTCTCTCTATATGTCCAAACCATTTCAACACACTCTCTTCTGCTCTCTCAACCACATATCTCTCTCACCCTTTCAAACCACCTCACACCAAACATTTCATTTCTAGGACATCTAACCTCCTCTGTACAACCCTATCTATAGCCCATGCCTCGCAACCATATAACATTGTTGGAATTACTATTCCTTCAAACATAACCATTTTTGCTCTCTTCTCTCCTTCCACACATTCTTCACCGCTCCCAGAACCTTCGTCCCCTCCCCCACTCTGTAACTCAATTCTGCTTCCATGGTTCAATTTGCTGCTAAGTCCACTCCCAGATATCTAAATCTACCTCCATTTTCTCCATTCAAACTAACCTCCCAATTGACTTGTCCCTCAACCCTACTGAACCCATTAATCTTGTCCTTATTCGCATATACTCTCAACTCTCTCCTTTCACATACTTTTGCAAACTCAGTCACCAATTTCTGCAGCTTCACACTCGAATCAGCCACCAGAGCTGTATCATCGGCAAACAAGTGACTTACTTCCCAGGTCCTCTCATCCCCAACGAACTACATACTTGTCCCTCTCTCCAAAACTCTTGCATTTACCTCCCTAACCACCCCATCCATAAACAAATTCAACAACCATGGGGACATCAATCACCCTTGCCACAGACCGACCTTCACTGGGAACCAGTCACTCTCCTGTCTTCCTACTCGTACACATGCCTTACATCCTTAGGAAAAACCTTTCACTGCCTCTACCGACTTACCCCACACACTATATACTCTTGATACCTTCCACAAAGCATCTCTATCAACCTTATCATATACCTTCTCCAGATCCATAAATGCTACATACAGATCCGTATGTTTTTTTAAGTGTTTCTCACATACATTCTTCAAAGCAAACACCTGATCCAAACATCCTCTACCACTTCTGAAACCACACTGTTCTTCCCCAGTCTGATGCTCTGTACATGCCTTCACCCTCTCAATCAATACCCTCCCATATAATTTCCCAGGAATGCTCAACATACTTACGCCTCTGTAATCTGAACACTCACCTTTATCCCCTTTGCCTTTGTGCAGTGGCACTATGCATGCATTTCGCCAATCCTCAGGCACTTCACCATGATCCATACATACATTAAATATCCTTACGAACCAATCAACAGCACAGTCACCCTCTTTCTTAATAAATTCTACTGCAATACCATCTAAACCCGCCGCCTTGCCATACTTTATCTTCTGCAAAGCTTTCACTAGCCCTTCTCTGTTTACCAAACCATTCTCCCTGATCCTCTCACTTCACGCACCACCCCGACCAAAACACCCTACATCTACCACTCTATCATCAAACTCATTCAATGAACCTTCAAAATACTCAATCCATCTCCTTCTCACTTCATCACTACCTGTTATTACTTCCCCACTTGCCTTCTTCACTGATGCTTCCATACGTTATTTACCTCCCTTCCAAAACATCTTTTTATTCTCCATGAAGTTTAGTGATACTCTCTCACCCCAACTATCATTTGCTCTCTTTTTCAACCATTGCACCTCTCTCTTGACCTGCTGCAACGTTCTTTTATACATCTCCCAGTCATTTGCACTCCTTCCTTGAAAGTATGTTCTAAAGGCCTCTCATTTCTCTTTCACTAACTATTCTACTTCATCACCTTACCACTCACTACCCTTTCTAATCTGCCCACCTCCCACCTTTCTCATGCCATATGCATCTTTTGCACAATCCATCACTGCTTCCTTATATACATCCCATTCCTCACCCACTCCCCTCATGTCTTTTGCTCGATCCTTTTGCCATTCTACACTCAGTCTGTCCTGGTACTTCCTCACATAAGTCTCCTTTCCGATCTCACTTACTTTTACCACTCTCTTCTCCCCAACACCAACACTCTTTCTTCTTTTTTGAAAACCTCTACAAATCTTCATCTTTGCCTCCACAATGATCAGACATCCCTCCAGCTGCCCTTTTCAGCACATTAACATCCAAAAGCCTGTCTTTTACATGCCTATCAATTAACACGTAATCCAGTAATGTCCTTTGACCATCTCTCCTTGATAAAAGACTCGTCAGATAATTATGTGGGCTTTGTTTACAGAATACCTTGTAAAAGTTGTAATATGTTTTATATTGAGCAGATTGGTAAGGAACTTTGTTCGACTTGAACATCGTAAATATTGTATAAGAACAGGACAAAAATCAGATTCTTTGTTTAATTGTATTAAAAGATGAGTCTATTGTATTGATTGTAGTATCTTAATTCAGTTATTAAATGTAACTCCCTGACCAAGAACAAAATTATTGAATTTTCTCCTATTGAATACACAAAGAACTATGACATGGATATTAGTAAGGTCTATACAAACTGCATAGCTTTGTTGTGGGCAAAATTTCTAAACGGTTCCCTGTCCTGTCCATGTAATTAAATTCTAAGACAGGCATTATGTCAGAACCAAACACCACCAAGCAGGAACACTTGTTTACCAACAGCGTCTTAGCTCTGCCTCTTCTTTTAATATAAAGTGACTCTTCTACGTCTTTTATCTCGTTCTTGTACCTTCCCTAACGATGTGACCATAACAAGAATGTGCACTTGGGAATTTATCGTGTTTCATTTTCCTTATGGTTATCAGCAAATATGAGATCATGGAAACCACTGTGGCCTATTGCAACACGTATGTATATGTATATTTATGCAAGTATATGTATGTATGTGTACTTGTATGTGCATATATTCATTTCAATTTATTTTCTTCATTATACTTAATCACCGTCTCCCGCGTAAGCGAGGTAGCGCAAGGAAACAGACGAAAGAATGGCCCAACCCACCCAGATAGACACACATGTATATACATAAGCGCCCACACACGCACATATACATACCATACATTTCAACGTATACATACATATACATACAGAGACATATATACACATGTACATATTCATACTTGCTGCCTTCATCCATTCCCGTCGTCACCCCGCCACACATGAAATAGCATTCCCCTCGAAGAAGAGCTAGGAAAAGACAAAAAAGGCCACATTCGTTCACACTCAGTCTCTCTAGCTGTTACATATAATGCACCGAAACCACAGCTCCCTTTCCATATCCAGGCCCTACAAAACTTTAAATGATTTACCTGAGACGCTTCACGTGCTCTAGTTCAATCCATTGACAGCACGTCAACCCGGTATATCACATCGTTACAATTCACTCAATTCCTTGCACGCCTTTCGCCCTCCTGCATGTTCAGGCCCTGATCGCTCAAAATCTTTTTCATTCCATCCTTCCACCTCCAATTTGGTCTCCCGCTTCTCCTCGTTCCCTCCACTTCTGACACATAATCCTCTTTGCCAGTCTTTCCTCACTCATTCTCTCCATGTGACCAAACCATTTCAACACACCCCATTCTGCTCTCTCAACCACACTCTTTTTATTACCACACATCTCTCTTACCCTTACGTTACTTACTCGATCAAACCACCTCACACCACACATTGTCCTCAAACATCTCATTTCCAGCACATCCATCCTCCTGCGCACAACTCTATCCATAGCCCACGCCTCGCAACCATACAACATTGTTGGAACCACTATTCCTTCAAACATACCCATTTTTGCTTTCCGAGATAATGTTCTCGACTTCCACACATTCTTCAAGGCTCCCAGGATTTTCGCCCCCCTCCCCCACCCTATGATCCACTTCCGCTTCCATGGTTCCATCCGCTGCCAGATCCACTCCCAGATATCTAAAACATTTTACTTCCTCCAGTTTTTCTCCATTCAAACTTACCTCCCAATTGACTTGACCCTCAACCCTACTGTACCTAATAACCTTGCTCTTATTCACATTTACTCTTAACTTTCTTCTTTCACACACTTTACCAAACTCAGTCACCAGCTTCTGCAGTTTCTCACATGAATCAGCCACCAGCGCTGTATCATCAGCGAACAACAACTGACTCACTTCCCAAGCTCTCTCATCCCCAACAGACTTCATACTTGCCCCTCTTTCCAAAACTCTTGCATTCACCTCCCTAACAACCCCATCCATAAACAAATTAAACAACCATGGAGACATCACACACCCCTGCCGCAAACCTACATTCACTGAGAACCAATCACTTTCCTCTCTTCCTACATGTACACATGCCTTACATCCTCGATAAAAACTTTTCACTGCTTCTAACAACTTGCCTCCCACACCATATATTATTAAATCCATCCACAGAGCATCTCTATCAACTCTATCATATGCCTTCTCCAGATCCATAAATGCTACATACAAATCCATTTGGTTTTCTAAGTATTTCTCACATACATTCTTCAAAGCAAACACCTGATCCACATATCTTCTACCACTTCTGAAACCACACTGCTCTTCCCCAATCTGATGCTCTGTACATGCCTTCACCCTCTCAATCAATATCCTTCCATATAATCTACCAGGAATACTCAACAAACTTATGCCTCTGTAATTTGAGCACTCACTCTTATCCCCTTTGCCTTTGTACAATGGCACTATGCAAGCATTCCGCCAATCCTCAGGCACCTCACCATGAATCATACATACATTAAATAACCTTACCAACCAGTCAATAATACAGTCACCCCCTTTTTTAATAAATTCCACTGCAATACCATCCAAACCTGCTGCCTTGCCGGCTTTCATCTTCCGCAAAGCTTTTACTACCTCTTCTCTGTTTACCAAATCATTTTCCCTAACCCTCTCACTCTGCACACCACTTCGACCAAAACACCCTATATCTGCCACTCTATCATCAAACACATTCAACAAACCTTCAAAATACTCACTCCATCTCCTTCTCACATCACCACTACTTGTTATCACCTCCCCATTAGCCCACTTCACTGAAGTTCCCATTTGCTCCCTTGCCTTACGCACTTTATTTACCTCTTTCCAGAACATCTTTTTATTCTCCCTAAGATTTAATGATACTCTCTCACCCCAACTCTCATTTGCCCTCTTTTTCACCTCTTGCACCTTTCTCTTGACCTCCTGCCTCTTTCCTTTATACATCTCCCACTCATTTGCGTTTTTCCCCTGCAAAAATCGTCCAAATGCCTCTCTCTTCTCTTTCACTAATAATCTTACTTCTTCATCCCACCACTCACTACCCTTTCTAATCAACCCACCTTCCACACTTCTCATGCCACAAGCATCTTTTGCGCAAGCCATCACTGCTTCCCTAAATACATCCCATTCTTCTCCCACTCCCCTTACCTCCTTTGTTCTCACCTTTTTCCATTCTGTACTCAGTCTCTCCTGGTACTTCCTCACACAAGTCTCCTTCCCAAGCTCACTTACTCTCACCACTCTCTTCACCCCAACATTCTCTCTTCTTTTCTGAAAACCCTTTGCCTCCACAAGATAATGATCAGACATCCCTCCAGTTGCACCTCTCAGCACATTAACATCCAAAAGTCTCTCTTTCGCGCGCCTATATATATATATATATATATATATATATATATATATATATATATATATATATATATTTTTTTTTTTTTTTTTTTTTTTTTTTATACTTTGTCGCTGTCTCCCGCGTTTGCGAGGTAGCGCAAGGAAACAGACGAAAGAAATGGCCCAACCCCCCCCCCCCAACACATGTACATACACACGTCCACACACGCAAATATACATACCCACACAGCTCTCCATGGTTCACCCCAGACGCCTCACATGCCCTGATTCAATCCACTGACAGCACGTCAACCCCTGTATACCATATGACTCCAATTCACTCTATTCCTTGCCCTCCTTTCACCCTCCTGCATGTTCAGGCCCCGATCACACAAAATCTTTTTCACTCCATCTTTCCACCTCCAATTTGGTCTCCCTCTTCTCCTCGTTCCCTCCACCTCCGACACATATATCCTCTTGGTCAATCTCTCCTCACTCATTCTCTCCATGTGCCCAAACCATTTCAAAACACCCTCTTCTGCTCTCTCAACCACGCTCTTTTTATTTCCACACATCTCTCTTACCCTTACGTTACTTACTCGATCAAACCACCTCACACCACACATTGTCCTCAAACATCTCATTTCCAGCACATCCATCCTCCTGCGCACATCTCTATCCATAGCCCACGCCTCGCAACCATACAACATTGTTGGAACCACTATTCCCTCAAACATACCCATTTTTGCTTTCCGAGATAATGTTCTCGACTTCCACACATTTTTCAAGGCTCCCAAAATTTTCGCCCCCTCCCCCACCCTATGATCCACTTCCGCTTCCATGGTTCCATCCGCTGACAGATCCACTCCCAGATATCTAAAACACTTCACTTCCTCCAGTTTTTCTCCATTCAAACTCACCTCCCAATTGACTTGACCCTCACCCCTACTGTACCTAATAACCTTGCTCTTATTCACATTTACTCTCAACTTTCTTCTTCCACACACTTTACCAAACTCAGTCACCAGCTTCTGCAGTTTCTCACATGAATCAGCCACCAGCGCTGTATCATCAGCGAACAACAACTGACTCACTTCCCAAGCTCTCTCATCCCCAACAGACTTCATACTTGCCCCTCTTTCCAGGACTCTTGCATTTACCTCCCTTACAACCCCATCCATAAACAAATTAAACAACCATGGAGACATCACACACCCCTGCCGCAAACCTACATTCACTGAGAACCAATCACTTTCCTCTCTTCCTACACGTACACATGCCTTACATCCTCGATAAAAACTTTTCACTGCTTCTAACAACTTGCCTCCAACACCATATATTCTTAATACCTTCCACAGAGCATCTCTATCAACTCTATCATATGCCTTCTCCAGATCCATAAATGCTACATACAAATCCATTTGCTTTTCTAAGTATTTCTCACATACATTCTTCAAAGCAAACACCTGATCCACACATCCTCTACCACTTCTGAAACCGCACTGCTCTTCCCCAATCTGATGCTCTGTATATGCCTTCACCCTCTCAATCAATACCCTCCCATATAATTTACCAGGAATACTCAACAAACTTATACCTCTGTAATTTGAGCACTCACTCTTATCCCCTTTGCCTTTGTACAATGGCACTATGCACGCATTCCGCCAATCCTCAGGCACCTCACCATGAGTCATACATACATTAAATAACCTTACCAACCAGTCAACAATACAGTCACCCCCTTTTTTTAATAAATTCCACTGCAATACCATCCAAACCTGCTGCCTTGCCGGCTTTCATCTTCCGCATATGTATATATATATATATATACATATATATTATTAGGTACAGTAGGGTTGAGGGTCAAGTCAATTGGGAGGCAAGTTTGAATGGAGAAAAACTGGAGGAAGTAAAGTGCTTTAGATATCTGGGAGTGGATCTGGCAGCGGATGGAACCATGGAAGCGGAAGTGTATCATAGGGTGGGGGAGGGGGCGAAAATTCTGGGAGCCTTGAAGAATGTGTGGAAGCCGAGAACATTATCTCGGAAAGCAAAAATGGGTATGTTTGAAGGAATAGTGGTTCCAACAATGTTGTATGGTTGCGAGACGTGGGCTATGGATAGAGTTGTGCGCAGGAGGATGGATATGCTGGAAATGAGATGTTTGAGGACAATGTGTGGTGTGAGGTGGTTTGATCGAGTAAGTAACGTAAGGGTAAGAGAGATGTGTGGAAATAAAAAGAGCGTGGTTGAGAGAGCAGAAGAGGGTGTTTTGAAATGGTTTGGGCACATTGAGAGAATGAGTGAGGAAAGGTTGACCAAGAGGATATATGTGTCGGAGGTGGAGGGAACGAGGAGAAGTGGGAGACCAAATTGGAGGTGGAAAGATGGAGTGAAAATGATTTTGTGTGATCGGGGCCTGAACATGCAGGAGGGTGAAAGGAGGGCAAGGAATAGAGTGAATTGGATCGATGTGGTATACCGGGGTTGACGTGCTGTCAGTGGATTGAATCAGAGCATGTGAAGCGTCAGGGGTAAACCATGGAAAGCTGTGTAGGTATGTATATTTGCGTGTGTGGAAGTATGTATATACATGTGTATGGGGGTGGGTTGGGCCATTCCTTTCGTCTGTTTCCTTGCGCTACCTCGCAAACGCGGGAGACAGCGACAAAGCAAAAATATATATATATATAAATATAAATATATATATATATATATATATATATATATATATATATATATATATATCACGGGTAAAAATAATGACATGATACAAAAAGATATAGAGTGGGAATGAACGCCAATTAACAGACACCTTAAGTACATCTGTCATGTCCACAGGAAAGATGACAGGTAAAACATTTTTCCATTTCTGTTGGCCACTGGAGGATAAAGCACTGGCATCCAGAGCATGTGCTCCGGCTTCCTTTAAACACACTTGAGAAATATCAGTTATGACAGTGATTAATGAGGCAAATTCACATTCCAGTTGTGACTGAAAATTTGTGTTTGGTGCCAGTTGTAAGACTTTATTTTGCTCCTTTAAGCAATCACAGCATTTTACATACGTAAATCAGTATGCAACCAGCGATAATCATTCATACAACACAATGTGCATTTCTTCTGAGTGATGTGATTGTAGAGGTTCTTTGAGGTATTCTAGAGCTCCTACATGTTTGGATCTCCCACAAGCTCAATCCGGCCCTTCTTAATCCTTTTGATGTCACCTATATGACCAAACTTGTGTGCTGCATCCCTAAGCCCGATACAGTAAATCGGATGGTCAATTTTCCAAGTTGAGCAACATCATTGTCAGTTTTTTCAACCCTCTGCTAATCGCGGTTATTTCAATCCTTTCTTATTATAAAGACAATTTGTGGGCCTCTACACACCACAGGAGATAACCCATCACCCCCAACACAACCCGGACCTCCCCCTGCCCCAGCAGGAGACAACCCATCACCCCCAATACAACCCAGACCTCCCCCTGCCCCAGCAGGAGACAACCCATCACCCCCAACACAACCCAGACCTCCCCCTGCCCCAGCAGGAGACAACCCATCACCCCCGACACAACCCAGACCTCCCCCTGCCCCAGCAGGAGACAACCCATCACCCCCAACACAACCCAGACCTCCCCCTGCCCCAGCCAGGCCGCCACCAGCAGGTGCCACGTTGTTTACACACAAACGACCACACCGCGCCCGTCCCTCGTGCTACCACGTACCAGCAGTGCTCGGCAAGCCACACTCTTCCCCAGTGTACACACTCCTTACTCAAAAAGTCCAAAGAATAATGTTAGAGAATAGCGGGTAGTCAATGTAATTTTAAAGTTTTCTTCACAAATTAGCTTCCTCTGCCATCTACGTATAGTATTGTTACTCGATGATACAACACGCAGAAATCATATAAAGAGTATGTGTCTATACTTGAACTTGTTGACATTTACCTTTGTCCAATGTTATCCTTCGACTGCCAGTGTTTACTTGACGCTTCCCTATTTTCGTCCGCCCAGACATGTTATTCTGAAGTCATCAGACAACGGGCCTTATGGGGAATTACCGAAGCCAAGGGATACGGACGACATCCCCCCCCACCCAACACACACACACACACACACACACACACACACACACACACACAAACACCTTGCTCAGTTTCCATCATGGGTGATTTTAGGCGATTTTGATGAACAATTTATCATCGGGAAATCTTTGAGGGTTAAATTACATGACGTTTTTTCATAATAAGAATATATGGTGTGGGAGGCAAGGTGCTAGAAGCAGTGAAAACTTTTTATCGAGGATGTAAGGCATGTGTACGTGTAGGAAGAGAGGAAAGTGATTGGTTCTCAGTGAATGTAGGTTTGCGGCAGGGGTGTGTGATGTCTCCATGGTTGTTTAATTTGTTTATGGATGGGATTTTTAGGGAGGTGAATGCAAAAGTTTTGAAAAGAGGGGCAAGTGTGCAGTCTGTTGTGGACGAGAGAGCTTGGGAAGTGAGTCAGTTGCTGTTTGCTGATGATACAGCGCTGGTGGCTGATTCATGCGAGAAACTGCAGAAGCTGGTGACTGAGTTTGGTAAAGTGTGTGACAGGAGAAAGTTGAGAGTAAATGTGAATAAGAGCAAGATTATTAGGTACAGTAGGGTTGAGGATCATGTCAATTGGGGGGTAAGTTTGAATGGAGAAAAACTGGAGGAAGTGAAGCGTTTTAGATATCTGGGAGTGGATCTGGCAGCGGATGGAACCATGGAAGCGGAAGTGAATCATAGGGTGGGGGAGGGGGGCGAAAATTCTGGGAGCCTTGAAGAATGTGTGGAAGTCGAGAAAATTATCTCGGAAAGCAAAAATGGGTATGTTTGAAGGAATAGTGGTTCCAACAATGTTGTATGGTTGCGAGGCTTGGGCTATGGATAGAGTTGTGCGCAGGAGGGTGGATGTGCTGGAAGTGAGATGTTTGAGGACAATATGTGGTGTGGGGCGGTTTGATCGTGTAAGTAATAATAGGGTAAGAGAGATGTGTGGTAATAAAAAGTGTGTGGTTGAGAGAGCAGAGGAGGGTGTTTTAAAATGTTTTGGTCACATGGATAGAATGAATGAGGAAAGATTGACCAAGAGGATATATGTGTCAGAGGTGGAGGGAACGAGAAGTGGGAGACCAAATTGGAGGTGGAAAGATGGAGTGAAAAAGATTTTGAGTGATCGGGGCCTGAACATGCAGGAGGGTGAAAGGTGTGCAAGGAATAGAGTGAATTGGAACGATGTGGTATACCGGGGTCGACGTGCTGTCAATGGATTGAACCAGGGCATGTGAAGCGTCTGGGGTAGACCATGAAGAGTTCTGTGGGGCCTGGATGTGGAAAGGGAGCTGTGGTTTCGGTGCATTATTACATGACAGCTAGAGACTGAGTGTGAACGAATGGGGTCTTTGTTGTCTTTTCCTAGCGCTACCTCGCACACATGAGGGGGGGAGGGGGTTGTTTTTCATGTGTGGCGAGGTGGCGATGGGAATGAATAAAGGCAGACAGTATGAACTATGTACATGTGTATATATGTATATGTCTGTATGAGTATATATATGTATACGTTGAGATGTATAGGTATGTATATTTGCGAGTGTGAACGTGTATGTATAAACATGTGTATGTGGGTGGGTGGGGCCATTCTTTCGTCTGTTTCCTTGCGCTACCTCGCTAACGCGGGAGACAGCGACAAAGCAAAATGAATAAATGAATATATATATAGATATATATATATGTGTGTGTATATATATATATAAATATATATATATATATATATATATATATATATATATATATATATATATATATATATATATATATATATATATATATATATTTCTTTTCTTTCATACTATTCGCCATTTCCCGCATTAGCGAGGTACCGTTAAGAACAGAGGACTGGGCCTTTGAGGGAATATCCTCACCTGGCCCCCTTCTCTGTTCTTTCTTTTGGAAAATTAAAAAAAAAAAACGAGAGGGGAGGGTTTCCAGCCACCCGCTCCCTCCCCTTTTAGTCGCCTTCTACGACACGCAGGGAATACGTGGGAAGCATTCTTTCTCCCATATCCCCAGTAGCGCTAGGAAATGACAACAAAGGCCACATTCGTTCACATTCAGTCTCTAGCTGTCATGTAATAATGCACCGAAACCACAGCTCCCTTTCCACATCCACGTCCCACAAAACTTTCCATGGTTTACCTCAGACACTTCACATGCCCTGGTTCAATCCACTGACAGCAGTTCGACCCTGGTATTCCACATCGTTCCAGTTCACTCTATTCTTTGCACGACTTTCACCCTCCTGTATGTTCAGGTCCCGATCGCTCGAAATCCTTTTCACTCCATCCTTCCACCTCCAATTTGGTCTCCCAATTCTCCTCGTTCCCTCCACCTCTGACACATATATCCTCTTGGTCAATCTTTCCTCACTCATTCTTTCCATGTGACCAAACCATTTCAATACATCCTCTTCTGCTCTCTCAACCACCCTCTTTTTATTACCACACATCTCTCTTACCCTTTCATTACATACTCGATCAAACCACCTGACACCACGTATTGTCCTCAAACTTCTCATTTCCAACAATCCACCCTCCTCCGCACAACTCTATCTATAGCCCATGCCTCACAACCATATAACATTGTTGGAACCACTATTCCTTCAAACATACTCTTTTATGCTTTCCGAGATAACGTTCTCACCTTCCACACATTCTTCAACATTCCCAGAACCTTCACCCCATCCCCCACCCTGTGACTCACTTCCGCTTCCATGGCTCCATCCACTATCAAGTCCACTCCCAGATGTCTAAAACACTTCACTTCCTCCAGTTTTCCTCCATTCAAACTTACCGCCCAATTAACTTATCCCTCAACCCTACTGACCTAATAACCTTGCTCTTATTCACATTTACTCTCAGCTTTCTTCTTTCACACACTTTACCAAACTCAGTCACCAACTTCTGCAGTTTCTCACCCGCATCAGCCACCAGCGATGTATCATCAGCGAACAACAACTGACTCACATTCCAAGCCCTCTCATCTACAACAGACTGCATACTTGCCCCTCGCTCCAAAACTCTTGCATTCACATACCTAACAAACCCATCCATAAACAAATTAAACAACCATGGAGATATCACGCACCCCTGCCGCAAACCGACTTTCATTGGTAACCAATCACTTTCCTCTCTTCCTGCTCGTACACATGCCTTACATCCTCGATAAAAACTTCACTGCTTCTAGCAACTTACCTCCAGCACCATATACTCTTAATACCTTCCACAGGGCATCTCTATCAACTCTATCATTTGCCGTCTAGAGACTCATAAATGCTTCATACAAATCCATTTGTTTTTCTAAGTATTTCTCACATACATTCTTCAGAGCAAACACCTGATCCACACACTCTCTACCACTTTTGAAACCACACTGCTCTTCCCTAATCTGATGCTCTCTACATGCCTTCACCCTCTCAGTCAATACCCTCCTATATAATATCCCAGGAATACTCAGCAGACTTATACCTCTGTAATTTGAGCACTCACTTTTATCCCCTTTGCCTTTGTACAACGGCACCATGCATGCATTCTGCCACTCCTCAGGCACTTCACCATGAACCATACATACAGTGAATATCCTTACCAACCAGTCAACAACAACAGTCACCCCCCCTTTTTTTTTTAATAAATTCCACTGCAAATACCATCCAAACCCGCCACCTTGCTGGCTTTCATCTTCCGCAAAGCTTTCACTACCTCTTCTCTGTTTACCAAATCATTCTCCCTGACCACCTCACTTCGCCCACCACCTCCACCAAAACACCATATATCTGCCACTCTATCATCAAACACATTCAACAAACCTTCAAAATACTCACTCCATCTCCATCTCACTTCACCACTACTTGTTTTTACCTCCCCATTTGCCCCCTTCTCCGATGTTTCCACTTGTACTCTTGTCTTAAACATGTTATTTACCTCCTTCCAAACATCTTTTTATTCTCCCTAAAATTCAATGATACTCTATCACCCCAACTCTCATTTGCTCTCTTTTTCACCTCTTGCACCTTTCTTTTGACATCTTGCCATTTTCTTCCATACATCTCCCAGTCATTTGCATTATTTCCCTTCAAAAGTCATCCAAATGCCTCTCTCTTCTCTTTCACTAACAATCTTACTTCTTACACCCACCACTCGCTACCCTTTCTGATCTGCCCACCTTCCACCTTTCTCATGCCACAAACATCCTTTGCGCAAGTCATTACTGCCTTCCTAAATACATCCCATTCCTCCCCCACTCCCATTACGTCATTTGCTCTCAACTTTTTCCATTCTGCACTCAATCTCTCCTGGTACTTCCTCACATGTCTCCTTTCCAAGCTCACTTCTCTCACCACTCTCTTCACTCAAAAATTCTCTCTTTTCTGAAAACCTCGACAAATCTTCACCTTCGCCTCCACAAGATAATGATCAGACATCCCTCCATTTGCCCCCTTCAGCACATTAACATCCAAAAGTCTCTCTTTCATGCACCTATCAATTAACACGTAATCCAATAACGCTCTTTGGCCATCTCTCCTACTCACATACGTATACTTATGTGTATCTCTCGTTTTAAACTAGGTCCAATGATCAGTCCTCTTCTAGCACACAAATCTACAAGCTCCTCACAATTTTCATTCACAACACTGAACACTCCACGTACACCAATTATACCCTGAACTGCCACATTACTCACCCTTGCATTCAAATCACCCATCACTATAACCCGGTCTCGTGCATCAAAGCTGCTATCACACCCACTCAGCCGCTCCCAAAACACTTGCCTCATGATCTTTCTTCTCATGCCCAGGTGCATAAGCACAAATAATCACCCATCTCTCTCCATTTCACTTTCAGTTTTACCCATATCAATCTAGAGTTTACTTTCTTGCATTCTCTCGCATACTCCAACTCCTGCTTCACGAGTAGTGCTACTCCTTCCTTTACTCTTGTCTTCTCACTAACCCCTGACTTTACTCCCAAGACATTCCCAAATCAATCTTCCCCTTTACCCTTCAGCTTCGTTTCACTCAGAGCCAAAACATCCAGGTTCCTTTCCTCAAACAAATTACCTATTTCTCCTTTTTTCTCATCTTGGTTACATCCACACACATTTATACACCCCAATCTGAGCTTTCAAGGAGGATGAGCACTCCCCGCATATATACGCCCATACACACACATATATATATACACATATACATATTAACATGTACATACATACACAGAGATATACATGTACATATTCATACTTGCTTGCCTTCTTCCATTCGGCGCCAACGCAACCCACAAGAAACAGCATCGCTGCACCCGTGCTTCAAACGAGGTAGCGCCAGGAAACAGACAAAAAACCCATATTCGTTCACACTCAGTCTCTAGCTGTCATGTGTGATGCACCGAAACCACAGCTCCCTTTTCACATCCAGGCCCCACAGACCTTTCCATGGTTTACCCTAGAAGCTTCACATGCCCTGGTTCACTCCACTGACAGCACGTCGACCCCGGTATAACAAACCATTTCAGTTCACTTTATTCCTTGCACGCCTTTCACCCTCCTATATGTTTAGGCCCCGGTCGCTCAAAATCTTTTTCACTCCACCCTTCCACCAATTTGGTCTCCCTCTTCAACTTGTTCCTCCCACCTCTGACACATATACCCTCTTTGTCAATCTTTCCTCGCTCATTCTTTCCATATGTCCAACCATTCCAACATCCTCTCTTCTGCTCTCACAACCACACTCTTTTTATTTCTACACACCTTTCATTCCTTACTCGATCAAACCACCTCACACCACATATTGTCCTCAAACATTTCATTTCCAACACATCCACCCTCCTCCGCACAACCATATCTATAGCCCATGCCTCGCAACCGTAAAACATTGTTGGAATTACTATTCCTTCAAATATACCCATTTTTCCTCTCTGAGATCACATTCTCTCCTTCCACACATTCTCCATCGCTCCCAGAAGCTTCGCTCCCTCCCCCACCCTGTGATTCACTTTCGCTTCTATGTTTCCATTTGCTGCTAAGTCCACTCCCAGATATCTAAAACACTTCACTTCCTCCAATTTTTCTCCATTCAAATGTTCATCCCATTTAACTTGTCCCTCAACGCTACTAAACATAATTACCTTGCGTTTATTCACATTTGCTCTCAACTTTCTCCTTTCACATACTTTACCAAACTCAGTCACCAACTTCTGCAGTTTCTCATTCGAATTAGCCACCAGAGATGTATCATCAGCGAACAACAATTGACTCGCTTCCCAGGCCTTCTCATCCTAACAGACGGCATACTTGCATCAACCTCCCTAACCACCCCATCCATAATCCAACCAAACAACCATGGGGACATCACACACCCCTGCTACAGACCGACCTTTACTGGGAACCAGTCACTCTCTTCTCTTCCTACTCGTACACATGCCTTACATCTTTGGTAAAAACTTTTCACCGCTTCTGGCAACTTCCCACACCATATACCCTTAAGACCTTCTATAAAGTATCTCTATCAACCCTATCATGTGCCTTCTCCAGATCCAAAATGCTACATACAAATCCAACCGATTTTCTACGTATTTCTCATACACATTCTTCAAAGGAAACACCTGATCCACACATCCTCTACCACCTTTGAAACCACACTGCTCTTCCCTTATTCGATGCTCTGTACATGCCTTCCCCCTCAATCAATACCCACCCATATGATTTCCCAGGAATACTCAACAGACTTATGCCTCTGTAGTTTGAACACTAATCTTTATCCCCTTTGTCTTTGTACAATGGCACTATGCATGCATTCCGCCAATCCTCAGGCGCTTCACCATGGTCCATACATACACTGAATATTCTCACCAACCAAGTAGAAACACAGTCATTCCCTTTCTTTGTAAATTCCACTGCTATACCATCCAACCTGCCGCCTTCCTCGATTTCATCTGCAAAGCTTTCACTACCTCTCCTCTCTTAACCAAACTACTCTCCCTGACCGTCTCACTTCGTTCACCACCCAGAACAAAACACCCTATATCTGGCACTCTATCATCAAACACATTCAACAAACCTTCAAAATATTCACTCCATCTCATCACTTCATCACTAACTGTTATTACTCCCGTACTTGGCCCCTTCACCCATGTACCCATTTGTTCTCTTGTCTTACGCACATCATTTACCTCCTTCCAAAACACCTTTTTATTCTCCATAGAATTTAATTATACTCTTTTACCCCAACTCTCATTTGTCCTCTTTTCAATCCTTGCACCTTTCTCTTGACCTCCGGCCACTTTCTTTCATACATCTCCCCGTCATTTGCTCTCCTTCCTTGCGAGTCTTTTTTGTCACTGACAACTTTACCTCATCCCACCACTCACTACCCTTTCTAATCAGCCCACCTCCCACCTTTCTCATGCCAAATGCATCTTTAGCACAAGCCATCGCTACTTCCCTAAATATATCCCATTCCTCACGCACTCCCCTAACGTCATTTGTTTTCACCTTTTGCCATTCTACACTCAATCTCTCCTGTTGCTTCCTCACACAAGTCTCCTTTCCAAGCTCATTTACTCTCACCACTTTCTTCTCCCCAACATTCTCCCTTCCTTTTATGAAAACATCTACAGATCTTCACCTTTGCCTCCACAAGATAGTGATCAGACATCCCTCCAGCTGCCCCTCTCAACACATTAACATCCAAAAGTCTCTCTTTTATACGCATATCAATTAACATGTAATCCAGTAATGCCCTTTGACCATCTCTCCTTTTCACACTCATTTAAGCCCGTGATCAAGTATATTCCTATGAGTCCATAGGAAAATGAAACAATAAGTTTCCTAGTGCACTTTCGTGCAATAATTACATCATCATGGGAGACACAGGAGAGAAATGTAACAGTCAGTTGATATACAACGAGGAGACGTACCTAGGACGCCATTTGGTAAACAAGTGACTACCCGAATGGAGGTTGGGTGTCTTCAAATCTGGCATCAAGCGTATCATAAACTTATTATGTTGACAAGAAGGGGAACTGTTTACAAATTTTATCAACAGTAAAACTATCCAATTTGTATAGACCATCACTATTATTAATGTTACACTTCTTTGTGTATTTAATGATAGAAGATTCAATGATATTTCTCATAGTACAGGAGTTAGAGTTAATAACTGAGATGGCTTTACTCCAGTCAGTACAATGATCATAGTTTTTAACGTGATTAAACAAGGCATTTGATTCTTGTCCCGTTCTTATACTATATTTATGTTGCTTAAGTCTATCAGAAAGATCCTTACCAGTCTGACCAACATAAAACTTATCACAATTTCTACATGGTACTTTATAGATGCAGCATGCAGAATTTTCAAGGTGAATTCCTCATTAACATATTCTTTATAGTATTGTTGTTACTAAAGGCAACATTTACATTAAAGGATTTGAGCAACATGGGAATGATTGATTACTATATTCAGGGACACTAGTACATAACGATAGTTATAACCATGTGCAATACACCACAATAAGGTACACAGTAACTTTCATTAGGATAAACTAATAGAATTTTACAAACTCATTTCCAGTAGGGTCCTTGTATTGTAGCAAGATGAAGCAGTCAACAAAGAAACCACTGCACACCATACAAGACACATAAACATCGCATATCTCTCTCTTAGAACAGTTAAAAAGTTTAAAAACACCTTTCATAATATTACTTACATTTTTTTTTTTTTTTTTTTTTTTTTTTTTTTATACTTTGTCGCTGTCTCCCGCGTTTGCGAGGTAGCGCAAGGAAACAGACGAAAGAAATGGCCCAACCCCCCCCCCCCCCATACACATGTACATACACACGTCCACACACGCAAATATACATACCTACACAGCTTTCCATGGTTTACCCCAGACGCTTCACATGCCTTGCTTCAATCCACTGACAGCACGTCAACCCCTGTATACCACATGACTCCAATTCACTCTATTTCTTGCCCTCCTTTCACCCTCCTGCATGTTCAGGCCCCGATCACACAAAATCTTTTTCACTCCATCTTTCCACCTCCAATTTGGTCTCCCTCTTCTCCTCGTTCCCTCCACCTCCGACACATATATCCTCTTGGTCAATCTCTCCTCACTCATTCTCTCCATGTGCCCAAACCATTTCAAAACACCCTCTTCTGCTCTCTCAACCACGCTCTTTTTATTTCCACACATCTCTCTTACCCTTACGTTACTTACTCGATCAAACCACAGTTTAGGTTTTTTGAGTTTATGCATTGTATATCATTTGGTAATGAATTCCATTCTTTAATAGCTGCATGATAGAAGGTACGAGCTGCAGTTCCCTTGGCTCTTGTTACACAAAAGTTGAATTCACTATGTTTATCCCTGGTTGACTGGTTACTTACTACCCTATGAAAATTTTCTGTAAGATTTGTGGGCCCTCTGTTGTTGTATATGTTAAAGACATGATCCAATTTTATCTGCTTATCCCTGTTCTCTACACTTAATGTGTTTACTTTCTCCCTCTCTGTCTGGCCAATGTGAGCTTTAGGGTCTACTCCTAGAATGAATCTAATGATTTTGTTTTGACATATTTGTAGCTGCTTTTTGGATTTACTGCTTACTCCAGGATACCAAGAACATTCATAATCAAAATGAGGCTGAATTAAAGCAGAATGTAAGGTTTTAATTTTCTGATTAAAGCCATTTGCTTGTCTGTATAAAAATTTTAATCTTGCATTTATTTTCTTGATTATAAACTGACAGTTTAATTCCCCCAAGACACATTGGTCCACATAAACTCCTAGGTACTTCACTGACTACTCATTTTATAACCTGACCATTACATGTTACTGTAAAATCATTTACCTTCTCAAGTCTTCTTTTAGATCCTACTATCATAACTTCAGCTTTTCCTAGGTGAAGAGACAGTTTGCTTTTAATAATTCAATTATTACATAATTCAAGTTCTTTCCCTAATCTATCCCTTGTGCGATACAATTAGAATACTGTCATCAGCATAAAGAAGAAGTTGACATGAGATACTAATTCTCATGTCATTTACATATAAAAATAATAGTGGTCCTAAAATACTTCCCTGTGGAACTCCACAAGTTAAACTACAAGGCTCAGAATAACATTCATAAATTTTGATTACCTTATTCCTTCCAATCAGGTATAAGTAAAACATTCCACAGACTTTATCACCATTGCTTTTAATTCGTCACACCAAACGTGATGTTCAGCCATGTCTAATGCCTTTTGTAGGTCCAAAAGTACAAGTAACGTATAATTTCCTTTTGATATATTAGTTTTGAATAAGTCTAAAAGGTAGACCAAACATGTATCTGTGGAATAATTTCCCCTGAATCCTGACTGAAATTTGTATATAATATTATTTGACATTAGGTAATTTGCTAATTGATCATAAACAACCCTTTCCAGTACTTCTGATATTACAGTCAGTATACTGACTGGTCTGTAATTTCCTATTTCTTGCCTATCATTCTTTTTGTACAATGTTTTGACTATAGCTTCCTTTAGCCCAGCTGGTACTTCACTTGTACTTAGAGATAGATTTACAATATGTTTTATTGGTCATTTTCGTACTGGTGCCCAATCCTTTATGAACCTTGCTGGTAAACCATCTACCCCTGTACTTTTATTAGATCCTAGTCTCTTTATTACACTTACTTCTGTAAGCCTAAAATTGTTTTCTGTAATCCTTTTTGATCTATAATAGTTTTTGAAATCATAAGAACCAGTGTTAAAAGTCCTAGGTGCGTATGGTGATTTACTGACTAAATTTTATGCTGCAGATGTAAAGAATGTATTAAAACATCTTTTTTCCATCAAAACACAGTTCATCTTTAATCATGTTTACGAATTTTCCTTTAATCTACCCGAGTAACCTAAGTTTTTCAAGTGTTGCCACAATACCTTGCTATCATTATTAGTTTCTTGTATTTTATCAGAAACACAATCTGATCTGATTTTCTTAATGTCTTGTTGAAAGATTTCTTTCTTTACATAACTTGTCAAATTTTTTTTATTGCCTTATCTTATGGTATTCAGCCAAAAGTTCATCCCTTTCTTTTAACCCTCAAGAATTTCTGTAGCTATCCAGGGCTCTGTCATTTGTTTGATTTATACTTCCTTTATGCGAACTACCTTGTCAAGTACTTTAATTACAATATCCCTAAAGTTATTCCATGCTTCATCAACTGTTTTAGCATTATTAACACAATTCCAATTCTCACTTGCTAATTTTTCATTAAATTCCTGCACATTGTATGTTTTCATTGACCTGATTATAATACTGCTATGTTCATTCATACATTCCTTGACTACTTTCTTTGTACAATATGTTACATAGTGATCACTAAATCCTACTGGTAATATTCAATGGAACATGATCCAGAATTATGACTGATTTCCTCATTTCCTTGGTTATTTCATTTGTTAACTACCATTCCATACATTTTTAGAGTAAAACAAACGCGGGAGACAGCGACAAAGTATAAAAAAAAAAAAAAAAATTATTAAAAAGAAGTAAAAAGTTCTTGGTGTCAATGGGAGGTTTGGTTTTAAGTCTATAAAATGATTTCTTTGCTAACTTAAGGAATTTATCAATTAAAGAACTAGGATACTTTAACTTATTTACTACGAGAACATATCTTCTCAAACTCATCATCAATAAACTCTGGACTGCAAATACATAATGCCCTTAGGAACATAGATTGAAAAGATGATAATTTAACTATGTCATGTTAAGATGAGTAATAATGGATATATGAGCATACATTGGTGGGTTTTCTGTATATGCTAAACTTAAACTTGTTATTTTGCCTATGGATCATGCAGTCTAAAAATGGTAACGTACCATTATTTTCATTTTCTACAGTAAATTGTTAAGTATGGGGAGAAATGTTTATAAATTTTCATTTGTTGGCCGAGCACAAAGAACATCATCTATATAACTAAACCAAATTGCATTAGAAGGTAAGATATCCTTTTAGTAATTTTGTTTCAAAATACAAAGATCACTTAGTACAGGTGAAAGAGGGTTACTCACTGCCATACCAAATTTTTGGGCATAATCTCCAACGAATTGAAATAAAGTCTTTTATACATAATTTTTATCCCTGGGGATAGGGGATTAAGAATACATCCCACGTATTCCCTGCGTGTCGTAGAAGGCGACTAAAAGGGGAGGGAGCGGGGGGGCTGGAAATCCTCCCCTCTCTCTTTTTTTTTTTTTTTAATTTTCCAAAAGAAGGAACAGAGGGGGCCAGGTGAGGATATTCCAAAAAAGGCCCAGTCCTCTGTTCTTAACGCTACCTCGCTATCGCGGGAAATGGCGAATAGTATGAAAAAAAAAAAAAAAAACATAATTTTATCAGTTCAGTGAAAACAGACTTTGAAACAGGTAAATGAATATCATCCAAAACATCAAATAGATATTCTAAAAGGTCATCATCTGGAACTTTTGTGAAAAGTGAGGAAACATCAAAGCTAATAAGTTTGAAATCAAAATTAACATTGATATTGTAAGCTTGTTAACTAAATCTACATTGCTCATGATATTAGAATTTGATATCTTACCCACTAAAGGAACCCACTGAACTCACTATGTTTTGCTGGAAATTTGGGTTTATGTGTTTTGATAAGTCCATACATATATGGCGATGAAGGGGACAAAAATGACAAAGTTTTGATAAGAGAACCATTACCTTTCAACAACTTCAGTTCTTTACTGAAATAAGAATTAACTGTTTCTAAGGGATTCTTACTGAGTTTAAAGTGTATTGTGTCATCTCAAAAGATCATTCATTTTAGATAAATAATAACCTTTGTCCATAATCACAACTTTTAGATTTATCTACTTTAGTAATATTATTGTCTTCTTTAAAGTGTTAGTAGCCCTAAAAGGTTGCTTCTATAGAAATTGTGATAAATTTTATGTTGGTCAGACTGGTAAGGATCTTTCTGTTAGACTTAAGCAACATAAATATAGTATAAGAATGGGACAAGAAACAAATGCCTTGTTTAATCACGTTAAAAACTATGATCATTGTATTGACTGGAGTAACGCCATCTCAGTTATTAACTCTAACTCTATTACCAAGCGAAATATCATTGAATCTTCTATTATTAAATACACAAAGAATTATAATCGTCATATTAGTGAAAGTCTATACAAATTGGATAACTTTACTGTTGATAAAAATTTGTAAACAATTCCATCAAATTTACTGTAGAAAATTAAAATAATGGTATGTTACTATTTTTAGATTGCATGATCCATAGGCAAGGAAACAAGTTTAAGTTTAGCACATACAGAAAAGCTACCAATGTATGCTCATATATCCATCATTACTCAACTCAACATGACAGAGTTAAATTATCATCATTTCAGTCTATGTTCCTTTTGGCATTACGCATTTGCAGTCCCGAGTTTATTGATGATAAGTTTGTGAAGATATATTCTATTGGAGCTTAAAACTACCCTAGATCTTTCATTAATAAATACCTTAAATTAGCAAAGAAATCATTTTATAGAGTTGAGCCCAAACTTCCCATTGACACTAAGAATCTTTCAGTTCTCCCTTTTAATAATAATTTCACATTACTTCCATGTTGCTTAAATCCTTTAATGTAAATATTGCCTTCAGCAACAATAATACTATAAAGAATATTTTAGTCAGGAATTCACCAGAAAATTCTCTTGGATGCATCTATAAAGTGCCATGTAGAAATTGATAAATTTTATTTTGGGCAGACTGGTAGGGCTCATCCTGTTAGACTTAAGCAACGTAAATATAGGATAAGAACGGGATAAGAATTAAATGCCTTGTTTAATCACGTTAAAAACTATGATCATTGTATTAATACGATTGGAGTAATGCCATCTCAGTTATTAACTCTAACTCTATCACCACGAGAAATATCATTGAATCTTCTATTGTTGAATACACAAAGAATTATAATCTTAATATTAGTAGTGGTCTACACAAATTAGATAACTATTGTTCATAAAATTTGTAAAATGATAAGTTTATGAACGCTCGTTGTCTGTCTTGGATAATCCCTTGTTTACCAAACGGCGTCCTAGCTTCGTCTCTTCGCTGTATATCAACTGACTGTTATATTTCTTTCTTGTGTCTCCCCTGATGATGTGATTATTACACGAAACTGCACTTGGGAACTTATCGTGTTTCATTTTCCCCGTGGACTCTTAGGAATATATATTTATTTTATTATTATTTTATTAGGTACAGTAGGGTTGAGGGTCAAGTCAATTGGGAGGTAAGTCTGAATGGAGAAAAGCTGGAGGAAGTGAAGTGTTTTAGATATCTGGGAGTGGATCTGGCAGCGGATGGAACCATGGAAGCGGAAGTGAATCATAGGGTGGGGGAGGGGGCGAAAATTCTGGGAGCCTTGAAGAATGTTTGGAGGTCGAGAACATTATCTCGGAAAGCAAAAATGGGTATGTTTGAAGGAATAGTGGTTCCAACAATGTTGTATGGTTGCGAGGCGTGGGCTATGGATAGAGTTGTGCGCAGGAGGGTGGATGTGCTAGAAATGAGATGTTTGAGGACAATATGTGGTGTGAGGTGGTTTGATCGAGTAAGTAGTGTAAGGGTGAGAGAGATGTGTGGAAATAAAAAGAGTGTGGTTGAGAGAGCAGAAGAGGGTGTTTTGAAATGGTTTGGTCACATGGAGAGAATGAGTGGGGAAAGATTGACCAAGAGGATATATGTGTCAGAGGTGGAGGGAACGAGGAGAAGCGGGAGACCAAATTGGAGGTGGAAAGATGGAGTGAACAAGATTTTGAGTGATCGGGGCCTGAACATGCAGGAGGGTGAAAGGCGTGCAAGGAATAGAGTGGATTGGAACGATGTGGTTTACCGGGGTCGACGTGCTGTCAATGGATTAAACCAGGGCATGTGAAGCGTCTGGGGTAAACCATGCAAAGTGTGTGGGGCCTGGATGTGGAAAGGGAGCTGTGGTTTCGGTGCATTATTACATGACAGCTAGAGACTGAGTGTGAACGAATAGGGCCTTTGGTGTTTTTCCTAGCGCTACCTAGCACACATGAGGGGGGAGGGGGTTTTTATTCCATGTGTGGCGAGGTGGCGATGGGAACAAATAAAGGCAGACAGTATGAATTATGTACATGTGTATATATGTATATGTCTGTGTGTGTATATATATGTGTACATTGAGATGAATAGGTATGTATATTGTGCGTGTGTGGACATGTATGTATATACATGTGTATGTGGGCGGGTTGGGCCATTCATTCGTCTGTTTCCTTGCGCTGCCTCGCTAACGCAGGAGACAGCGACAAAGCAAAATAAAAAAAATAATATATATATATATATATATATATATATATATATATATATATATATATATATATATATCTTTTCATTTTTTTTTCTTTTGGTTCGTCGCTGCCTCCCGCATTAGCGAGGTAGCGCAAGGAAACAGACGAATGAAATGGCCCAACCCACCCACATACACATGTACATACATACAAGTCACACACGCAAATATACATACCTATACATCTCAACGTATACCTATATATACACACACAGACATAAACATATATATACACATGTAAATAATTCATACTGTCTGCCCTTCTTCATTCCCATCGCCACCCCGCCACACATGAAATAACAACCCCCTCCCCCCAAATGTGGGCAAGGTAGCGCTAGGAAAAGACAACAAAGGCCACATTCATTCACACTCAGTCTCTAGCTGTCATTTAATAATGCACCGAAACCACAGCTCCCTTTCCACATCCAGGCCCCACACAACTTTCCATGGTTTACTCCAGACGCTTCACATGCTCTGGTTCAATCCATTATCAGCACGTCGACTCCGGTATACCACATCGTTCTAATTCACTCTATTCCTTGCACGCCTGCATGTTCAGGCCCCGATCACTCAAAATCTTTTTTCACTCCATCTTTCCACCTCCAATTTGGTCTCCCACTTCTCGTTCCCCCACCTCTGACACATATATCCTCTTGGTCAATCTTTCCTCACTCATTCTCTCCATGTGACCAAACCATTTCAAAACACCCTCTTCTGCTCTCTTAACCACACTTTTTTTTTATTACCACACATCTCTTACCCTATTATTACTTACTCGAGCAAACCATCTCACACCACATATTGTCCTCAAACATCTCATTTCCAGCACATCCACCCTCCTCCGCACAACTCTTTCCATAGCCCACGCCTTGCAACCATATAACATTGTTGGAACCACTATTCCTTCGAACATACCCATTTTTGCTTTCCGAGATAATGTTCTCGACTTCCACACATTCTTCAACGCTCCCAAAACTTTCGCCCCCTCCCCCACCCTATGATTCACTTCCGCTTCCATGGTTCCATCCGCTGCCAAATCCACTCCCAGATATCTAAAATACTTCACTTCCTCCAGCTTTTTTCCATTCAAACTTGCCTCCCAATTGACTTGTCCCTCAAACATACTGTACCTAATAACCTTGTTCTTCTTCACATTTACTCTCAGCTTTCTTCTTTCACACACTTTACCAAACTCAGTCACCAGCTTCTGCAGTTTCTCACACGAATCAGCCACCAGCGCTGTATCATCAGCGAACAACAACTGACTCACTTCCCAAGCTCTCTCATTCACAACAGACTGCGTACTTGCCCCTCTTTCCAAAACTCTTGCATTTACCTCCCTAACAACCCTATCCATAAACAAATTAAACATATATTCATTTATTATACTTTATCGCTGTCTCCCGCGTTAGCGAGGTAGCGCAAGGAAACAGACGAAAGAATGACCCAAGCCACCCACATACACATTCATATACATACACGCCCACACGACACATGTACATAATTCATACTTGCTGCCTTTATTCTTTCTCGTCGCCAACCCGCCACACATGAAATGACAACCCCCCCCCCCCCACCCCTCCACACGTGCGCGAGGTAGCACTAGGAAAAGACAACAAAGGCCACATTCGTTCACACTCAGTCTCTAGCTGTCATGTATAATGAACCGAAACCACAGCTCCCTTTCCATATCCAGGCCCCACAAAACTTTCCATGGTTTACCCCCAGACGCTTCACATGACCTGGTTCAATCCATTGACAGCACGTCGACCTCGGTATACCACATCGTTCCAATTCACTCTATTCCTTGCATGTCTTTCACCGTCCTGCATGTTCAGGCCCCGATCGCTCAAAATCTTTTTCACTCCATCCTTCCACCTCCAATTTGGTCTCCCACTTCTCCTCGTTCTCTCCACCTCTGATACATATATCCTCTTGGTCAATCTTTCCTCACTCATTCTCTCCATGTGACCCAACCATTTCAATACACCCTCTTCTACTCTCTCAACCACACTCTTTTTATTACCACACATCTCTCTTACCCTTTCATTACTTACTCGATAAAAGCACCTCACA
Source organism: Panulirus ornatus (assembly GCF_036320965.1). NCBI lineage: Eukaryota > Metazoa > Arthropoda > Malacostraca > Decapoda > Palinuridae > Panulirus > Panulirus ornatus. The sequence continues at coordinate 27,979,113 of NC_092261.1, forward strand.
CCACATATTGTCCTCAAACATCTCATTTCCAGCGCATCCACCCTCCTCCGCACAACCCTATCTATCGTCTATGCCTCACAACCATATAACATTGTTGGAACCACTATTCCTTCAAACATACCCATATTTACTTTCCGAGATAACGTTCTCGCCTTCCACACATTCTTCAACGCTCTCAGAACCTTCGCCCCCTCCCTCACCCTGTGACTCACTTCCGCTTCCAGATATCCACTCCCAGATATCTAAAACACTTCACTTCCCCCAGTTTTTCTCCATTCAAACTTACCTCCTAATTCACTTGTCCTTCAACCCTAATTAACCTAATAATCTTGTTCTTATTCACATTTACTCTCATCTTTCTTCTTTCACACACTTTACCAGACTCAGTCACCAACTTCTGCGGTTTCTCACCACTCTCTTCACCTCAACATTCTCTCTTCTTTTCTGAAAACCTCTACATATCTTCGCTTTCGCTTTCACAAGATAATGATCAGACATCCCTTCAGCACATTAATATCCAAAAGTTTCTCTTTCACGCGCATATCAACTAACATGTAATCCAGTAATGCTCTGGCCATCTTTTCTACTTATATCCGTATACCTATGTAAATCTCTCTTTTTAAACCAGGTATACCAAATCACCAGTCTTTTTTTCAGCACAAATCTACAAGCTCTTCAGCATATATATATATATATATATATATATATATATATATATATATATATATATTTTTTTTGCTTTGTCGCTGTCTCCCGCGTTTGCGAGGTAGCGCAAGGAAACAGACGAAAGAAATGGCCTAACCCCCCGCCATACACATGTATATACATACGTCCACACACGCAAATATACATACCTACACAGCTTTCCATGGTTTACCCCAGACGCTTCACATGCCTTGATTCAATCCACTGACAGCACGTCAACCCCGGTATACCACACCGCTCCAATTCACTCTATTCCTTGCCCTCCTTTCCCCCCCCTGCATGTTCAGGCCCCGATCACACAAAATCTTTTTCACTCCATCTTTCCACCTCCAATTTGGTCTCCCTCTTCTCCTCGTTCCCTCCACCTCCGACACATATACCCTCTTGGTCAATCTTTCCTCACTCATTCTCTCCATGTGCCCAAACCACTTCAAAACACCCTCTTCTGCTCTCTCAACCAAGCTCTTTTTATTTCCACACATCTCTCTTACCCTTACGTTACTCACTCGATCAAACCACCTCACACCACACATTGTCCTCAAACATCTCATTTCCAGCACATCCATCCTCCTGCGCACAACTCTATCCATAGCCCACGCCTCGCAACCATACAACATTGTTGGAACCACTATTCCTTCAAACATACCCATTTTTGCTTTCCGAGATAATGTTCTCGACTTCCACACATTCTTCAAGGCCCCCAGAATTTTCGCCCCCTCCCCCACCCTATGATCCACTTCCGCTTCCATGGTTCCATCCGCTGCCAAATCCACTCCCAGATATCTAAAACACTTCACTTCCTCCAGTTTTTCTCCATTCAAACTCACCTCCCAATTGACTTGACCCTCAACCCTACTGTACCTAATAACCTTGCTCTTATTCACATTTACTCTTAACTTTCTTCTTCCACACACTTTACCAAACTGTCACCAGCTTCTGCAGTTTCTCACATGAATCAGCCACCAGCGCTGTATCATCAGCGAACAACAACTGACTCACTTCCCAAGCTCTCTCATCCCCAACAGACTTCATACTTGCCCCTCTTTCCAAAACTCTTGCATTTACCTCCCTAACAACCCCATCCATAAACAAATTAAACAACCATGGAGACATCACACACCCCTGCCGCAAACCTACCTTCACTGAGAACCAATCACTTTCCTCTCTTCCTACACGTACACATGCCTTACATCCTCGATAAAAACTTTTCACTGCTTCTAACAACTTTCCTCCCACACCATATATTCTTAATACCTTCCACAGAGCATCTCTATCAACTCTATCATATGCCTTCTCCAGATCCATAAATGCTACATACAAATCCATTTGCTTTTCTAAGTATTTCTCACATACATTCTTCAAAGCAAACACCTGATCCACACATCCTCTACCACTTCTGAAACCACACTGCTCTTCCCCAATCTGATGCTCTGTACATGCCTTCACCCTCTCAATCAATACCCTCCCATATAATTTACCAGGAATACTCAACAAACTTATACCTCTGTAATTTGAGCACTCACTCTTATCCCCTTTGCCTTTGTACAATGGCACTATGCACGCATTCCGCCAATCCTCAGGCATCTCACCATGAGTCATACATACATTAAATAACCTTACCAACCAGTCAACAATACAGTCACCCCCTTTTTTAATAAATTCCACTGCAATACCATCCAAACCTGCTGCCTTGCCGGCTTTCATCTTCCGCAAAGCTTTCACTACCTCTTCTCTGTTTACCAAATCATTTTCCCTAACCCTCTCACTTTGCACACCACCTCGACCAAATCACCCTATATCTGCCACTCTATCATCAAACACATTCAACAAACCTTCAAAATACTCACTCCATCTCCTCACATCACCACTACTTGTTATCACCTCCCCATTTGCGCCCTTCACTGAAGTTCCCATTTGCTCCCTTGTCTTACGCACTTTATTTACCTCCTTCCAGAACATCTTTTTATTCTCCCTAAAATTTAACGATACTCTCTCACCCCAACTCTCATTTGCCCTTTTTTTCACCTCTTGCACCTTTCTCTTGACCTCCTGTCTCTTTCTTTTATACATCTCCCACTCAATTGCATTTTTTCCCTGCAAAAATCGTCCAAATGCCTCTCTCTTCTCTTTCACTAATACTCTTACTTCTTCATCCCACCACTCACTACCCTTTGTAATCAACCCACCTCCCACTCTTCTCATGCCACAAGCATCTTTTGCGCAAGCCATCACTGATTCCCTAAATACATCCCATTCCTCCCCCACTCCCCTTGCTTCCATTGTTCTCACCTTTTTCCATTCTGTACTCAGTCTCTCCTGGTACTTCCTCACACAGGTCTCCTTCTCAAGCTCACTTACTCTCGCCACCCTCTTCACCCCAACATTCACTCTTCTTTTCTGAAAACCCATACAAATCTTCACCTTAGCCTCCACAAGATAATGATCAGACATCCCTCCAGTTGCACCTCTCAGCACATTAACATCCAAAAGTCTCTCTTTCGCACGCCTGTCAATTAACACGTAATCCAATAACGCTCTCTGGCCATCTCTCCTACTTACATAAGTATACTTATGTATATCTCGCTTTTTAAACCAGGTATTCCCAATCATCAGTCCTTTTTCAGCACATAAATCTACAAGCTCTTCACCATTTCCATTTACAACACTGAACACCCCATGTATACCAATTATTCCCTCAACTGCCACATTACTCACCTTTGCATTCAAATCACCCATCACTATAACCCGGTCTCGTGCATCAAAACCACTAACACACTCATTCAGCTGCTCCCAAAACACTTGCCTCTCTTGATCTTTCTTCTCATGCCCAGGTGCATATGCACCAATAATCACCCACCTCTCTCCATCAACTTTCAGTTTTACCCATATTAATCGAGAATTTACTTTCTTACACTCTATCACATACTCCCACAACTCCTGTTTCAGGAGTATTGCTACTCCTTCCCTTGCTCTTGTCCTCTCACTAACCCCTGACTTTACTCCCCAGACATTCCCAAACCACTCTTCCCCTTTACCCTTGAGCTTCGTTTCACTCAGAGCCAAAACATCCAGGTTCCTTTCCTCAAACATACTACCTATCTCTCCTTTTTTAACATCTTGGTTACATCTACTCACATTTAGGCACCCCATATATATATATATATATATATATATATATATATATATATATATATATATATATATATATGGGTAAAAAACAGAAAATAAACTAGTTAGTAATCACTTGATAATTGATGATGATGATGATGAAGATTACTATGGAGCTAATAATGCAGTTTAAGTCAAATCCCTTAATGGCCTGCCAACCATACAGTCACCACTCACCTCCTGTAGGCTATGGGAAGGTGGCGAATATTCTTACATTCAACATCGAAATGTAACAACAGTGGTAGAAGTAATGTGTCATGCATCCTGGCACACTTGTTAATCATAGTTACTAAACCACTATAATTCACGAGTGTCAGGCAAGTTTACTAAATGCGCTAAAAGTTTACCTCACAACGAACGACTGAAGATGACGTGTGGAGGCGACCGGCTGCACGGGAGTCGCTCTCCTCACCTCGGTGTGTGTGTGCACGGCAGGCCACGCTGAGCCACGTCCTCACCTCGGTGTGTGTGTGTGTGCACGGCAGGCCACGCTGAACCACGTCCTCACCTCGGTATGTGTGTCCACGGCAGGCCACGCTGAGCCATGTCCCACAATCTACAGGTCAAGCCGTCCTGTACGTGCACCATGCACGTGCGGCGCGCCCCCGCGTGCACTACGTCCGTCCGTACGTCCATGGTACCCCTCATTGTTTCCCTCCACACACAAACATACACACACTGTTATGATCCTCCGTGGGCCCACACTGGCGCGCGGGGTTGTGTTGTACCCTCCCTCACCCTCGCTCGACGCTGACTGGTGCTCTGCTGCTGCTACTGAAGTTATCATTGTCTCGAGTGGACATATTGACTCGTTACCCTCACAGGTGGAGGACGAGCCTTGCACACTTTATAAAAGACTTGCTCACGTGTAGCACTGAGGTTTGGTTTACTGTGATCCCTAGTTCATGTTTGTACCCACCCTCTCACCCGGAGTGGTAAACTATCATCAAGGTGGTTAGATACCCTCCAACCCTCGTCTCTGTTCTGTGTAATGTTTGACGACATTTGTTATGCTACCAAGGCAATTCTTTCACTTTTCTGGATTAATTACTCCACTGATTTAGGTTATCATTTTTCCACATTCGATATATTTTCGCTGTCACTTTAATTGTCACTTTCATTATTCTTACAATCTAAGATTTTATTCAGTAATAAGTAAACAATTTTACAATAATGTTCAGTAATGTCTCGACGTGTGAGTCAACGATGGGTGTTTCATGATCCTAGTGACAAATACCTCACTGGGATAGGCTGATGTTTACACACACACACACACACACACACACATACATACATACACACACACATACATACATACATACACACACACGCACACACACACACACACACACACACACGTTACATATTCATTACTAAGGGTAATTGTTGGGGATGGGAGGGATTTGGGGGATTGGTTGGGGGGGGGGGGGTGGAATTAGCCGGGGAAGCTTTCGTACATAATGTGTGCTTGAGTACAGCACATCAGAGCCAGATGCCATCTGTTTCTTGAGGAGAATATAATTTTCAAATCATAACCTTATGAAACATTAATCTTCACGTGTATACAGAAGTGGCCATGGAATAGTGGAATCATTTGTCCTGCTTGTGTAGCACTGTACCCCAGCAGCGCTGGATCTGCTAAACGTCCCTCTAGTACAGTATGTTGTGAAAGCATTTGACACTATCCTTCGCTCTTCCTCACACTCTTACAATGCCATCCCCTGTTTGCTGGCCACCACCACGGCTCTATCGGTGCAGGGTCTGCAGATGACTCTCATGTGACTCTGGTCTTCCTCTCTCAGGGTCTTGGGTCAATCCATGATCGTGTCCCCTGACATAACCAAATTATTTAACGAAATTTGACGTTAGTCAAACTTGACCCGTCTTGCAATGCGTCTGTAGACATCCTCGGCGTACATGGAGGTGCTTCACCCGGACCACAACCCTGGTATAGGTCAAGACCATTTGTTTATATCCTCTACATGTTCCCGAGTGGTGTGGCTCACAAGGCCACAGATATGCATGACTTTGTCAAGCTTTACGGACGGCGTCAGTGTTACGGGAGAAATCCCATTCTTCTAGTTCTTTCTTTTTTGTTATTTTCCTGACAACATGGCAGTATGCGACGTGTTCAGGTGAGTAAGAGTAATTCTTCTTCTCCCTTTGTCGATCGTGAGAGAAGCTTCGAGGGTTTTACTGTGGCTGTGGTAAATGTGTGGACGTGTCCACTGTAGTTCATGTATTCTGCTTGCCTTCCTCTCGGATGGGTGTGGGTTGAAGGAAATGGTGTCAAGTTGAATATTTGCCACATTCATCTTATATTATCTCTATGATGTGAACGAGAGTTATTTGTATCAAAGGAATGATCAGTTATCGACTGAATTATTAAGTCTAGTAGTAAGAAGCCAAAGTATACGTATAATACAACTGCTCATGCCTACAGTGATCATATCATTTCACCTCCACACAAGATCAAGGAGCAGACTGTGGCAGGAGTGGGTGTGGTAGAGCAGATGGCCCTGTGTTTGTGTCTGGAGTGCCACAGGTGCCAAGCCCACCTACGCAGGTGAGGGCCATTCTCTGGCCACACACCTCCCTCCCTAGCGTCACCTCCTCACATCTCCAGACCGCTTCGTTCCCCTGTGGCGTCTGCCGCGCCCCGAGCGGGCCCGTCCAGCGGTGCAGCCTAGCCCAACCGTAGTGACGTTTGCCACAGTTGTCCCAGTTGTGTCGTGACAGCGCCTGCGCACGAAGCCACAACATCCGATATAATGTGGCCATTCCTCTGATGGATCATCCAATTTCAGAAAAAGTGTTGTGAATCAGATTAATGATAAGTGTTAATGTGGTTTCCTGTGAATACATACACATGTTTGTCTCGTCTCTCCACGCACACACATGACGAAGTGACCTTATGTGGTTTTTTGAGATAGATTATTTATTTTGTAAACATCTGCGTGAATCATACAACTGGGAAGTGGCTGCATCTCCTGCACTCCTCGATGTGTTCTGGACCAGCGGATCCAAGAACGAGCCATCTGCCTCCCTCCCCTCATCCCTCACATGACCTCCGGATTCCACTGACTCCCGTTCCTCCCTCCCTCCCTCAACCTTCAGGAAGCACCCCAGTTCTATCCTGTCCTCCCTAGTCCTCCCTTGTCCTCCCAATCCTCCCCTGTCCTCTCCAGTCCTACAGAATCCTCCCCAGTCCTCCTCTGTCCTCCCCAGTCCTCCCTAGTCCTCCCCTATCTCATCACCACCACCTGCCCATCACCACCCTCTCCCATCACCACCACCTTCCCATCACCACCACCCTCCCATCACCACTACCTTCCCATCACCACCACCCTCTCATCACCACCACTATCTCATCACCACCACCTGCCCATCACCATCACCCCCACCCATCACCACAATCCTCCCATCACCAAATAGCAGCACAACTCGTCAGTTTTCACTTGTTCTCGAGCATCGTGAGAGCAACAGTTCCTTTCCTCAGTTCTTAGAGTCCCATCAGAACCCCCTCCTCCCCCTCCAACCTGTGACCTCATCCACCCATCCCAGGGTCCCACAAGGACTGGTCCGTCCCTCCGTCCCGGTTCGTTCCGCCGTTCCCGCCCTCCCCTGACATGAAGACGTTCGTCACCATCGTGAAGGCGGTCATCACCCGCGCCCTCTTCGCCACGCACGCCTTCATGGCCGTGTGGAAGCTGGTGGACCTGAAGAACGGCCAGCTGGCCTACTGGTACATGCTGGCGCCGCTCCTGCTCCAGGCCTTCGAGGCCATCGTCTCCATCTGCGCCAGGAACGGTGAAGAGATGAAGTGGTCAGTGTCCTCAGGTGGTGGCCCAAGGTCCAGTGGTGTCCTCAAGTGGTGGGCCGAGTTCCAGTGGTGTCCTCAGGTGGTGGCCCAAGGTCCAATGGTGTCCTCAGGTGGTGGGCCGAGTTACAGTGGTGTCCTCAGGTGGTGGCCCAAGGTCCAGTGGTGTCTTCAGGTGGTGGGCCGAGTTACAGTGGTGTCCTCAGGTGGTGGGCCGAGTTCCAGTGGCGTCAGGTGGTGGCCCAAGGTCCAGTGGTGTCCTCAGGTGGTGGGCCGAGTTACAGTGGTGTCCTCAGGTGGTGGGCCGAGTTCCAGTGGCGTCAGGTGGTGGCCCAAGGTCCAGTGGTGTCCTCAGGTGGTGGGCCGAGTTACAGTGGTGTCCTCAGGTGGTGGGCCGAGTTCCAGTGGTGTCAGGTGGTGGCCCAAGGTCCAATGGTGTCCTCAGGTGGTGGCCCAAGGTCCAGTGGTGTCCTCAGGTGGTGGCCCAAGGTCCAGTGGTGTCCTCAGGTGGTGGGCCGAGTTACAGTGGTGTCCTCAGGTGGTGGGCCGAGTTACAGTGGTGTCCTCAGGTGGTGGGCCGAGTTCCAGTGGTGTCAGGTGGTGGCCCAAGGTCCAATGGTGTCCTCAGGTGGTGGGCCGAGTTACAGTGGTGTCCTCAGGTGGTGGCCCAAGGTCCAGTGGTGTCCTCAGGTGGTGGGCCGAGTTACAGTGGTGTCCTCAGGTGGTGGGCCGAGTTCCAGTGGTGTCAGGTGGTGGCCCAAGGTCCAGTGGTGTCCTCAGGTGGTGGGCCGAGTTACAGTGGTGTCCTCAGGTGGTGGCCCAAGGTCCAATGGTGTCCTCAGGTGGTGGGCCGAGTTACAGTGGTGTCCTCAGGTGGTGGCCCAAGGTCCAGGGTGACCTCAGGTGGTGGCCCAAGGTCCAGGGTGACCTCAGGTGGTGGCCCAAGGTCCAGTGGTGTCCTCCGGTGGTGGGCCGAGTTCCAGTGGTGTCTTCATGTGGTGGGCCGAGTTCCAGTGGTGTCTTCATGTGGTGGGCCAGGTCTCTGGTGTTTATATTCATTTTCTTTCGTTGTTTCGATGATTCTCTTATTTCTTCGTCTTACCTCTTTAGTATCATGTTGTTCGTCATTCTGTTCTTCTTATGTTCTTGATGATCATTGTTTGTTGGTGTCACGTTCTCTTCATTCTTGTGTCCGCGTCTATACTGGAGCACCATCTGATTTTCCTGACTGTCAACTTTCATTCTTTCATTCTTCGTTAACTTGGTTTTCCTTCCTTCACTCTGGTCCTGTGTACTATCCTTGTTGTTCCTCATTCTCTTTCAATGTTCTTCATTTACTTTGTTGCTGATCCTCTCTCTCTCTCTCTCTCTCTCTCTCTCTCTCTCTCTCTCTCTCTCTCTCTCTCTGGTGGGTGGCCAGCGACCAGGCAGGTGTGTCACCAGTGGTGCCCCGTCAGGATTACAGGAGGATGAATGATGTCTGTGCAATGAGCCAACACTTCAGAGGCTGTTTAGCGTCATTCCTTTCGCCCAAGTTGCTGTCTCTTTTCTCTCTGCCTCATCCATACGTAGGCTGCTGCCCACGAGAGACAGTCTCTCCATCTCACACATAACATTTGACAGCAACTCACACCACACGTTCTTCCTAACTCTGTACGTTCCTGCAGTGGGTGCTACTCTCCTCACCAGTGGTAAGGAGGACCAGTGCCTCCTCACCAGTGGTAAGGAGGACCACTACCTCCTCACCAGTGGTAAGTTAGACCACTGCCTCCTCACCAGTGGTAAGGACCATTTCCTCACTAGCAGTAAGGCGGACCACTGCCTCCTAACCAGTGGAAAGAAGAACCACTGGTGTTACATCCAGTAGATGTTTTTCATCTTTTAATCCAGTGTTCTTTAGCCAATATTTGAGTGATTCTGTGGTCCTTGTATCCAGATTTGTCATATCCATTGGTTGCTGTATACTGTGGTCCCCTTATGTCCAGTGTTTGTTATATCCATTGGTTCTTATATCCAGTGTGTGTTATATTCCGTGGTCCTCATATCTTACAATCCTTACATCCAGTATTTATTATAACATGTGATCCATACATCCAGTGTTTTGATCCCCTGTGGTCTTTATACTCAGTGTTTGTTATATACATACATTGATCCTGATATTCGGTGTTTGCTCTATACTGCGGTCCATATATCCAAATGATAGTTATGTGATTCTCAAACTTAGTTTTTGTTATATTCTGTACATCTTATATCAGGTGGTTGCTATATCCTGCGGTTCTTATGTCCAGTTTTTGTTAAATCCAGTGGTACCTATACATATATACCCATGCACACAATTCACACTGTCTGCCTTTATTCATTCCCATCGCCATCTCGCCACACATGGAATACCATCCCCCTCCCCCCTCATGTGTGCGAGGTAGCGCTAGGAAAAGACAACAAAGGTCCCATTCGTTCACACTCAGTCTCTAGCTGTCATGCAATAATGCCCGAAACACAGCTCCCTTTCCACATCCAGGCCCCACACAACTTTCCATGGTTTACCCCAGACGCTTCACATGCCCCGATTCAATCCACTGACAGCACGTCAACCCCGGTATACCACATCGATCCAATTCACTCTAGTTCTTGCCCGCCTTTCACCCTCCTGCATGTTCAGGCCCCAATCACACAAAATCTTTTTCACTCCATCTTTCCACCTCCAATCTGGTCTCCCACTTCTCCTCGTTCCCTCCACCTCCGACACATAAATCCTCTTGGTCAATCTTTCCTCACTCATTCTCTCCATGTGCCCAAACCATTTCAAAACACCCTCTTCTGCTCTCTCAACCACGCTCTTTTTATTTCCACACATCTCTCTTACCCTTGCATTACTTACTCGATCAAACCACCTCATACCCCACGTTGTCCTCAAACATCTCATTTCCAGCACATCCACCCTCCTGCGCACAACTCTATCCATAGCCCACGCCTCGCAACCATACAACATTGTTGGAACCACTATTCCTTCAAACATACCTATTTTTGCTTTCCGAGATAATGTTCTCGACCTCCACACATTCTTCAAGGCTCCCAGGATTTTCGCCCCCTCCCCCACCCTATGATTCACTTCCGCTTCCATGGTTCCATCCTCTGACAGATCCACTCCCAGATATCTAAAACACTTTACTTCCTCCAGTTTTTCTCCATTCAAACTTACCTCCCAATTGACTTGACCCTCAACCCTACTGTACCTAATAACCTTGCTCTTATTCACATTTACTCTTAACTTTCTACTTTCACACACTTTACCAAACTCAGTCACCAGCTTCTGCAGTTTCTCACATGAATCAGCCACCAGCGCTGTATCATCAGCGAACAACAACTGACTCACTTCCCAAGCTTTCTCATCCCCAACAGACTTCATACTTGCCCCTCTTTCCAAAACTCTTGCATTCACCTCCCTAACAACCCCATCCATAAACAAATTAAACAACCATGGAGACATCACACACCCCTGCCGCAAACCTACTTTCACTGAGAACCAATCATTTTCCTCTCTTCCTACACGTACACATGCCTTACATCCTCGATAAAAACTTTTCACTGCTTCTAACAGCTTGCCTCCCACACCATATATTCTTAATACCTTCCACAGAGCATCTCTATCAACTCTATCATATGGCTTCTCCAGATCCATAAATATAATTATATATATATATATATATATATATATATATATATATATATATATATATATATATATATATATATATATATAATGGTTCTTATACCCAGTATATATCCTGTGGTCCTTATATCCAGTGTTCGTTATATCTTGTGATTATTTAGCGGTCCCAAAATAACGAAAAATAACCTAACTTATGGAGGCAGGTGGCATTATCCTCTCTCTCTCTCTCTCTCTCTCTCTCTCTCTCTCTCTCTCTCTCTCTCTCTCTCTCTCTCTCTCTCTCTCTCTCCTCAGGATCCACCCGCGTCCCTGTACGTGGTGTCCTTAGATCCACTCCCTCGCCTCCATAAGACTTGGGTTATCCCCGCAGCTGTTGTCCGTGTCAGACCCAACCCACCCCCTCCTGCTGCAGGTTCTGCCCGTCCGTGTCAGACCCAACCCACCCCCTCCTGCTGCAGGTTCTGCCCGTCCGTGTCAGACCCAACCCTCTCCCTCCTGCTGCAGGTTCTGCCCGTCCGTGTTCCTGTACTTGGTGTCCGTGGTGCCGCCCATCTGGCTTATGGAGCTGGGACTGAAGGAGCTGCGGGTCAACTCGACACACGACATCAGGAACTCCAGCAGCAAGTTCTCAGAAATTGGAGGAATTGTAAGGAAATCCTGTAAATAAGAGTTGATTTGGGCGTGTACGTTTAACATGGTGTAAATCATGTAAATAGGATATCATCTTGTATCTTACTGTATAATTTTGTATATTTATTTAGTGAATAGCTGGGGATTTATTAATTAGGGTGAAAGGATTATTTGTAGCAATTGTAGAACTGTGTATGGATTAATGTGGAGTGGGGATTAATGGAGACATTTACTGGGATATGTTAGGGGATCTATTTGAGTGATCGTACATATTTGCAGTATTTTGGAGAATGTTTTGCCCTAATATTTTATTCTTGTATTTATCATATGAGGAATTTTACTTTTAATTGTGAAATATTTGATGACATCAAAGTCACCACGAAAGCGTTTTCTGTCAAAAGAAAAAGAATGCTTTTTTTATTGAAAAAGCGTTTCGTGAAAATCATATATATATATATATATATATATATATATATATATATATATATATATATATATATATATATATATATATATATATATTCCTATGAGTCCACGGGGAAAATGAAACACGTGTAATAATCACATCATCAGGGTAGACACAAGAGAGAAATATAACAGTCAGTTGATATACATCGAAGAGACGAAGCTAGGACGCCAAAGCTTCGTCCCTTCGATGTATGGAGGAAAACTGGAGGAAGTGAAGTGTTTTAGACATCTGGGAGTGGATTTGGCAGCAGATGGAACCATGGAAGCGGAAGTGAATCATAGGGTGGGGGAGGGGGGCGAAAGTTCTGGGAGCGTTGAAAACTGTGTAGAAGTCAAGAACGTTATCTTGGAAAGCAAAAATGGGCATGTTTGAAGGAATAGTGGTTCCAACAATGTTATATGGTTGCAAGGCGTGGGCTATAGATAGAGTTGTGCGGAGGAGGGTGGATGTACTGAAAATGAGATGTCTGAGGACAATATGTGGTGTGAGGTGGTTTGATCGAGTAAGTAATGAAAGGGTAAGAGAGATGTGTGGTAATAAAAAGAATGTAGTAGAGAGAGCAGAAGAGGGTGTTTTGTAATGGTTTGATCACATGGAGAGAATGAGTGAGGAAAGATTGACAAAGAAGGTATATTGTGTCAGAGGTGAAGTGAACGAGGAGAAGTGGGAGACCAAATTGGAGGTGGAAAGATGGAATGAAAAAGGTTTTGAGTGATCGAGGTGTGGACATGCAGGAGGGTGAAAGGCGTGCAATGAATAGACAGAATTAGAACGATATGGTATACCGGGATCGACGTGCTGTCAGTGGATTGAACCAGGGCATGTGAAGCGTCTTGGGTAAACCATGGAAAGTTCTGTGGGGCCTGGGTGTGGAAAGGGAGCTGTGGTTTCGGTGCATTATACATGACACCTAGAGACTGAGTATGAACGAATGTGTTCTTTGTTGTCTTTTCCTAGCGCTACCTCGCGCACATGTGGGGGGAGGGGGTTTTCATTTCATGTGTGGCGGGGTGGCGACGAGAATGAATAAGGGCAGACAGTATGAATTTTGTACATGTGTATATATGTATATGTCTGTGTGTGTGTATATACATATATATATATATATATATATATATATATATATATATATATATATATATATATATATATATATATATATATATATATATATATGTATATATATATGTATGTATAGGTTGAGATGTATAGGTATGTATATGTGCGTGGGTGCGTGTAAAAGGTCATGAACTGGAACTTTTGTGAAAAGTGAGGAAACATCAAAGCTATGTAGTTTGAAATCAAAATTAACATTGATATTGTTAAGCTTGTTGACTAAATCTACATTGTTCATGATATTAGAATTTGATGCCTTACCCACTAAAGGGCTTGATGAAGAAACTAACCATTTTGACAGTTTATATGTGATGGAGCCAACTGAACTCACTACAGGTCTTGCTGGAAAATTTTGTGTTGATATCACAAAGTCTTTTTGTAATTTAGTGAAATACAGTGATTTAACGAATGATGAAATTGATATCTGCAAGGGTTCAGTGTATGCCAGTTTGTCAAAACCAGTGGAACCTAATTGCCCTAAAAGATTTATAAGAGCTATTAACACCTTAAAGAAAGACAAGGATATACATATTACTAAAGCAGATAAGGCTAACACTGTTGTGACTTTAGACAAAAGTAACTATTCATCTAAAATGAATTATTTTTAAATGATGACACAACATATTCTAAAAAAAAAAAAAACTTAGAAGTTAAATCCCATTTCAGTAAAGAAATGAAGTTGTTGAAAGGTAATGGTTCTCTTATCAAAAGTTTTTCATCGTTGTCCCCTTCATTACCATATATGTATGGACTTATCAAAACACATCAACAAAATTTTCCAGCAAGACCTATAGTGAGTTCAGTTGGCTCCATCACATATAAACTGTCAAAATGGTTAGTTTCTTTATTAAGCCCTTTAGTGGGTAAGGTATCAAATTCTAATATCATGAACAATGTAGATTTAGTCAACAAGCTAAACAATATCAATGTTAATTTTGATTTTAAACTAGTTAGCTTTGATGTTTCCTCACTTTTCACAAAAGTTCCAGTTGATGACCTTTTAACCTTTTACAATATTTGTTTGATGTCTTGGATGATATTCATTTACCTGTTTCAAAGTCTTATTTCATTGAACTGATAAAATTGTGTATAAAAGACCATGTTCTTCAATTCAATGGAGATTATCATACTCAAAAATTTGGTATGGTAATGGGTAACCCTCTTTCACCTGTACTAAGTAATCTTTATCTGGAATTTTTTGAAACAAAATTACTAAAGGATATCTTACCTTCTAATGCAATTTGGTTTAGGTATGTAGATGATGTTCTTTGTGTTTGGCCAACAAATGAAAATTTACAAGTATTTCTCCCCTTACTTAACAATTTAGTACCTTCCATCAAATTTACTGTAGAAAATGAAAATAATGATATGTTACCATTTTTAGATTGCATGATCCATAGGCAAGGAAACAAGTCTAAGTTTAGCATATACAGAAAACTTACCAATGTATGCTCATATATCCATTATTACTCATCTCAACATGACAGAGTTAAATTATCATCCTTTCAATCTATGTTCCTTAGGGCATTACATATTTGCAGTCCAGAGTTTATTAACGATGAGTTTGAGAAGATATATTCTATTGGATCTAAGTTTAAGTACCCTAGATCTTTCATTGATAAATCCCTTTAATTAGCAAAGAAATCATTTTATAGAGTTGAGCCCAAACCTCCCATTGACACCAAAAATCTTTTAGTTCTCCTTTTTAATGATAATTTTACTTTACTTCCCATGTTGCTTAAGTCCTTTAATGTAAATGTTGCCTTCAGCAACAACAATACTATAAAGAATATATTAATCAGGAATTCACCAGAAAATTCTCCTGGGTGCATCTATAAAGTGCCATGTAGAAATTGTGATAAGTTTTATGTTGGGCAGACTGGCAAGGATCTTTCTGTTAGACTTAAGCAACATAAATATAGTATAAGAACGGGAAAAGAATCAAATGCCTTGTTTAATCACGTTAAAACTATGATCATTGTATTGACTGGAGTAATGACATCTCAGTTATTAACTCTAACTCTATTACCACGAGAAATATCGTTGGATCTTCTTTTATCAAATACACAAAGAATCATATACTTAATACTAGTGATGGTGTATACAAATCAGATAACTTTATTGTTGATAAAATTTGTAAAATGATAAGTTTATGATACGCTCGTTGTCTGTCTTGGACAATCACATGTTTACCAAATGGCGTCCTAGCTTCGTCTCTTCGTTGTATATCAACTGACTGTTATAATTCCCTCTTGTGTCTCCCCTGATGATGTCGGTGGGTTGGGGCGGGGCATGTGGGGCGTCTGGAGTGGGCCATGGAGGGCTGTGTGGGTGTGTGTGTTTGCGTGCGTGGACGTGTGTGTGTGCATGTGTATGGGGGTGGGTTGGGCCGTTTCTTTCGTCTGTTTCCTTGCGCTGCCTCGCAAGCGCGGGAGGCAGCGACAAGGCAGAAAAGGGGGAGAAAAAAAAAAATATATATATATATCCCTGGGGACAGAGGAGAAAGAATACTTCTCATGTATTCCCTGCGTGTCGTAGAAGGCGACTAAAGGGGAAGGGAGCGGGGGCTGGAAATCCTCCCCTCTCGTTTTTAATTTTCCAAAAGAAGGAACAGAGAAGGGGGCCAAGTGAGGATATTCCCTCAAAGGCTCAGTCCTCTGTTCTTAACGCTACCTTGCTGATGCGGGAAATGGCGAATAGTATGAATGAATATATATATATATATATATATATATATATATATATATATATATATATATATATATATATATATATATATATTTTTTTTTTATTTTTTTTTTTTTTGCTTTGTCGCTGTCTCCCGCGTTTGCGAGGTAGCGCAAGGAAACAGACGAAAGAAATGGCCCAACCCACCCCCATACACATGCCTTGATTCAATCCACTGACAGCACGTCAACCCCGGTATACCACATCGATCCAATTCACTCTATTCTTTGCCCTCCTTTCACCCTCCTGCATGTTCAGGCCCCGATCACACAAAATCTTTTTCACTCCATCTTTCCACCTCCAATTTGGTCTCCCTCTTCTCCTCGTTCCCTCCACCTCCGACACATATATCCTCTTGGTCAATCTTTCCTCACTCATTCTCTCCATGTGACCAAACCATTTCAAAACACCCTCTTATGCTCTCTCAACCACGCTCTTTTTATTTCCACACATCTCTCTTACCCTTACGTTACTTACTCGATCAAACCACCTCACACCACACATTGTCCTCAAACATCTCATTTCCAGCACATCCATCCTCCTGCGCACAACTCTATCCATAGTCCACGCCTCGCAACCATACAACATTGTTGGAACCACTATTCCTTCAAACATACCCATTTTTGCTTTCCGAGATAATGTTCTCGACTTCCACACATTCTTCAAGGCTTCCAGAATTTTCGCCCCCTCCCCCACCCTATGATCCACTTCCGCTTCCATGGTTCCATCCGCTGCCAGATCCACTCCCAGATATCTAAAACACTTCACTTCCTCCAGTTTTTCTCCATTCAAACTCACCTCCCAATTGAATTGACCCTCAACCCTACTGTACCTAATAACCTTGCTCTTATACACATTTACTCTTAACTTTCTTCTATCACACACTTTACCAAACTCAGTCACCAGCTTCTGCAGTTTCTCACATGAATCAGCCACCAGCGCTGTATCATCAGCGAACAACAACTGACTCACTTCCCAAGCTCTCTCATCCCCAACAGCAGGTTTGTATATATATATATATATATATATATATATATATATATATATATATATATATATATATATATATATATATATATATATATGGAATGAGTATTTTGAAGGTTTGTTGAATGTGTCTGATGACAGAGTGGCAGATATAGGGTGTTTGGGTCGAGGTGATGTGCAAAGTGAGAGGGTTAGGGAAAATGATTTGGTAAACAGAGAAGAGGTAGTAAAAGCTTTGCGGAAGATGAAAGCCGGCAAGGCAGCAGGTTTGGATGGTATTGCAGTGGAATTTATCAAAAAAGGGGGTGACTGTATTGTTGACTGGTTGGTAAGGTTATTTAATGTATGTATGACTCATGGTGAGGTGCCTGAGGATTGGCGGAATGCGTGCATAGTGCCATTGTACAAAGGCAAAGGGGATAAGAGTGAGTGCTCAAATTACAGAGGTATAAGTTTGTTGAGTATTCCTGGTAAATTATATGGGAGGGTATTGATTGAGAGGGTGAAGGCAGGTACAGAGCATCAGATTGGGGAAGAGCAGTGTGGTTTCAGAAGTGGTAGAGGATGTGTGGATCAGGTGTTTGCTTTGAAGAATGTATGTGAGAAATACTTAGAAAAGCAAATGGATTTGTATGTAGCATTTATGGATCTGGAGAAGGCATATGATAGAGTTGATAGAGATGCCCTGTGGAAGGTATTAAGAATATATGGTGTGGGAGGCAAGTTGTTGGAAGCAGTGAAAAGTTTTTATCGAGGATGTAAGGCATGTGTACGTGTAGGAAGAGAGGAAAGTGATTGGTTCTCAGTGAATGTAGGTTTGCGGCAGGGGTGTGTGATGTCTCCATGGTTGTTTAATTTGTTTATGGATGGGGCTGTTAGGGAGGTAAATGCAAGAGTCTTGGAAAGAGGGGCAAGTATGAAGTCTGTTGGGGATGAGAGAGCTTGGGAAGTGAGTCAGTTGTTGTTCGCTGATGATACAGCGCTGGTGGCTGATTCATGTGAGAAACTGCAGAAGCTGGTGACGGAGTTTGGTAAAGTGTGTGGAAGAAGAAAGTTAAGAGTAAATGTGAATAAGAGCAAGGTTATTAGGTACAGTAGGGTTGAGGGTCAAGTCAATTGGGAGGTGAGTTTGAATGGAGAAAAACTGGAGGAAGTGAAGTGTTTTAGATATCTGGGAGTGGATCTGTCAGCGGATGGAACCATGGAAGCGGAAGTGGATCATAGGGTGGGGGAGGGGGCGAAAATTTTGGGAGCCTTGAAAAATGTGTGGAAGTCGAGAACATTATCTCGAAAAGCAAAAATGGGTATGTTTGAAGGAATAGTGGTTCCAACAATGTTGTATGGTTGCGAGGCGTGGGCTATGGATAGAGTTGTGCGCAGGAGGATGGAGGTGCTGGAAATGAGATGTTTGAGGACAATGTGTGGTGTGAGGTGGTTTGATCGAGTAAGTAACGTAAGGGTAAGAGAGATGTGTGGAAATAAAAAGAGCGTGGTTGGGAGAGCAGAAGAGGGTGTTTTGAAATGGTTTGGGCACATGGAGAGAATGAGTGAGGAAAGATTGACCAAGAGGATATATGTGTCGGAGGTGGAGGGAACGAGGAGAAGAGGGAGACCAAATTGGAGGTGGAAAGATGGAGTGAAAAGGATTTTGTGTGATCGGGGCCTGAACATGCAGGAGGGTGAAAGGAGGGCAAGGAATAGAGTGAATTGGAGCGATGTGGTATACAGGGGTTGACGTGCTGTCAGTGGATTGAATCAAGGCATGTGAAGCGTCCGGGGTAAACCATGGAAAGCTGTGTAGGTATGTATATTTGCGTGTGTGGACGTGTGTATGTACATGTGTATGGGGGGGTTGGGCCATTTCTTTCGTCTGTTTCCTTGCGCTACCTCGCAACCGCGGGAGACAGCGACGAGGTATAAAAAAAAAAAAAAAAAAATATATATATATATATATGAGTGCTTGTATCCATAACTACTATCCATGGGACATGAATGTGTGTTGTGCATGTGTTGGTATGACGTTATGAAAATATGAGGAGAGTGCCTCATGAGATGGACTTTTGAGATCATGAGGTGAGTGCCTCATGTGACGGACTTATGAGATAATGAGGTGAGTGCCTCATGTGATGGACTTATGAGATAATGAGGTGAGTGCCTCATGTGATGAACTTACCAATGCCTTACAGAAGTTGGATTTAGCGTTGCCAATCGAGCAGTGGGTCCGTGTGCTGGAGCAGGTGCTGTTGGTGATGCTGCTTGTGGGACGTTGGCTACTGCCCAAGGGTGAGTCATGCTGCTGCCCAGGTACTGCCCAAGGGTGAGTCATGCTGCTGCCCAGGTACTGCCCAAGGGTGAGTCATGCTGCTGCCCAGGTACTGCCCAAGGGTGAGTCATACTGCTGCCCAGGTACTGCCCAAGGGTGAGTCATGCTGCTGCCCAGGTACTGCCCAAGGGTGAGTCATGCTGCTGCCCAGGTACTGCCCAAGGGTGAGTCATGCTGCTGCCCAGGTACTGCCCAAGGGTGAGTCATACTGCTGCCCAGGTACTGCCCAAGGGTGAGTCATGCTGCTGCCCAGGTACTGCCCAAGGGTGAGTCATACTGCTGCCCAGGTACTGCCCAAGGGTGAGTCATACTGCTGCCCAGGTACTGCCCAAGGGTGAGTCATGCTGCTGCCCAGGTACTGCCCAAGGGTGAGTCATACTGCTGCCCAGGTACTGCCCAAGGGTGAGTCATACTGCTGCCCAGGTACTGCCCAAGGGTGAGTCATACTGCTGCCCAGGTACTGCCCAAGGGTGAGTCATATTGCTGCCCAGGTACTGCCCAAGGGTGAGTCATGCTGCTGCCCAGGTACTGCCCAAGGGTGAGTCATGCTGCTGCCCAGGTACTGCCCAAGGGTGAGTCATACTGCTGCCCAGGTACTGCCCGAGGGTGAGTCATACTGCTGCCCAGGTACTGCCCAAGGGTGAGTCATACTGCTGCCCAGGTACTGCCCAAGGGTGAGTCATACTGCTGCCCAGGTACTGCCCAAGGGTGAGTCATGCTGCTGCCCAGGTACTGCCCAAGGGTGAGTCATACTGCTGCCCAGGTACTGCCCAAGGGTGAGTCATACTGCTGCCCAGGTACTGCCCAAGGGTGAGTCATACTGCTACCCAGGTACTGCCCAAGGGTGAGTCATGCTGCTGCCCAGGTACTGCCCAAGGGTGAGTCATGCTGCTGCCCAGGTACTGCCCAAGGGTGAGTCATGCTGCTGCCCAGGTACTGCCCAAGGGTGAGTCATACTGCTGCCCAGGTACTGCCCAAGGGTGAGTCATACTGCTGTCCAGGTACTGCCCAAGGGTGAGTCATGCTGCTGCCCAGGTACTGCCCGAGGGTGAGTCATACTGCTGCCCAGGTACTGCCCAAGGGTGAGTCATACTGCTGCCCAGGTACTGCCCAAGGGTGAGTCATACTGCTGCCCAGGTACTGCCCAAGGGTGAGTCATACTGCTGTCCAGGTACTGCCCAAGGGTGAGTCATACTGCTGCCCAGGTACTGCCCGAGGGTGAGTCATACTGCTGCCCAGGTGCTGCCCAAGGGTGAGTCATACTGCTGGTCAAGGGTGTGTCATACTGCTGGTCAAGGGGGAGTCATACTGCTGCCCAGGTACTGCCCAAGGGTGAGTCATACTGCTACCCAAGGGTGAGTCATACTGCTGCTGAAGGATGAGTCTGCTGGTCAAGGGTGAGTCATACTGCTGCCCAAGGGTGAGTCATACTGCTGCTGAAGGATGAGTCTGCTGGTCAAGGGTGAGTCATACTGCTGGTCAAGGGTGAGTCATACTGCTGCTGAAGGATGAGTCTGCTGGTCAAGGGTGAGTCATACTGTTGGTCAAGGGTGAGTCATACTGCTGCCCAAGGATGAGTCATACTGCTGCTGAAGGATGAGTCTGCTGGTCAAGGGTGAGTCATACTGCTGGTCAAGGGTGAGTCATACTGTTGGTCAAGGATGAGTCATACTGCTGCCCAAGGGTGAGTCATACTGCTGGTCAAGGCTGAGGACTCACACTGCTCTCACAGTGGCAAGTCATTAAAAAGTGGACAGTAAGCGGTGACCACTTCAGTAATCTTGTTATCATCTGTAATGATCATTTCATCACACACCATACATGAACTGCTCACAATATCATACCGTTGTATGATGTATATATTAATGATGTATATACTTCGTGGATAATGTATATAATACTCTTATGTGTAGGTCAGCTGACGCGGGAGCAGCTCTCACAGCTGTTGCTAGCCTACATGGCAATGGCGGCGGACATCATCGAACTGTTCGAGTGTTTCAAGGAGGACGCCGTCGCCATGAACATCGAACTCATCTACGCCACGCTCGGTGAGGCTGTGTGAGGCCGCAGAGCCTGGGGCAGGGTGGGTGTGTGTGAGTAGGAGGGGATCCCTCTGCTGTGGTCGTGGCCGCCGCTTGCTGGTGTTTCTGCTGACGGTGTAAGAAACACAACCCACCAGGGGTGACGGCACGAGATGGGCGAGGCCACACGTACGTAAGGTCACATGTGATCTGTTACCGTGTGCCTCAAGCGTACTGTACTACGTACGTATGTAACGTGTACATAAGAGTAACGGTTGACTGAAAGATATCAATATTTTCACGACTTCACAAACCATACGGCCGTGTCGAAGGGAGAGGGAGGGAGGGAGGGAGGGAAGGGTTGGACGCTGCAAGGTGCGGCCATGTCTTGAAATGGTGCTTAAAAATGTCTCTATAATACACCTAGATGCAGAATAGAAGAGACATAGATATCAAAGTATAATGCTTTATTTTCACTTAATGTAGTAGTGCGTTTGTATAGTACGATGAAGATGTTGGTCCTCTTAGACGGTGGCTTATGTAAGATGTGTTGTGTGTGTGTGTGTGTGTGTGTGTGTGTGTGTGTGTGTGTGTGTGTGGCTAAATGTAGGATGGTGGCGGCCATTCTTGTATTTTCCTACCCCACTTGTGTTCCTACATTACCCACAATTCATCTACTTCCGGCGTTATCTTCTAATTCTCCATCTCAAACATCATGACGTATTCCACAAGTCTGATGATTCCCTGTATTTAACCCGTCAGTATTTCCTCTGTATCTATATTTCCTCTTCTCTTCCTCACTACACATCCTCCCCTGTGTTCCCCCTGCCGTCTGCCTGACTCCAGTTCGTCTCACAACACACAACTCTCCTCCCCCAGTGTCCAGCACCCTCCTATAGCATGTCTTCTTTCTTCGTGACGCGTTGATATCTTCCTCCTGGGCTGACATGATCCATAGTCCTCCTCCACCCTCGTCACCTGTCTTCACCATCGTCCTTACACCATTACTATCGTCCATCTGCTACAGATCTTCGTCTTCGATCTTCCTCTGTCGTTTGCCATCTTCCTCAGCCATGTTCTCATACACCGAGGACCTCATCTTCCTCAGCCATGGTCTCATACACCGAGGATCTCATCTTCCTCAGCCATGGTTTCATACACCGAGGACCTCATCTTCCTCAGCCATGGTCTCATACACCGAGGACCTCATCTTCTCAGCCATGTTCTCATACACCGAGGATCTCATCTTCCTCAGCCATGGTTTCATACACTGAGAACTCTCATCTCCTCAGCCATGGTCTCATACACCGAGGACCTCACATCCCTCAGCATGGTCTCATACACCGAGGATCTCATCTTCCTCAGCCATGGTTTCATACACCGAGGACCTCATCTTCCTCAGCCATGGTCTCATACACCGAGGACCTCATCTTCCTCAGCCATGTTCTCATACACCGAGGATCTCATCTTCCTCAGCCATGGTTTCATACACTGAGAACTCTCATCTTCCTCAGCCATGGTCTCATACACCGAGGACCTCATCTTCCTCAGCCATGGTCTCATACACCGAGGACCTCATCTTCCTCAGCCATGGTCTCATACACTGAGAACTTTCATCTTCCTCAGCCATGGTCTCATACACCGAGGACCTCATCTTCCTCAGCCATGGTCTCATACACCGAGGACCTCATCTTCCTCAGCCATGGTCTCATACACCGAGGACCTCATCTTCCTCAGCCATGGTCTCATACACTGAGAACTCTCATCTTCCTCAGCCATGGTCTCATACACCGAGGACCTCATCTTCCTCAGCCATGGTCTCATACACTGAGAACTCTCATCTTCTTCGGTTATTTCGTGTCTTTCTCTATGACCTTGGTCAACCGGGGGAAGGGAGGAGGGGGGGTGGGGGTGTGCACGTATGTCCTGCCCGGTCATGTGACGCCCCCGTCTGTGCCTTCGTCAGGGATCTGGTCGTGGTCACTGATGCAGTTCACCCTAGTGCTGAGCGCCACTCACGCCCCTAAGCTGCGGCCCTCCATCAACTACCCACCGCCGGAGGAGGTGATCGCCCTAGAGAACAACAACAACAACAACAACAACAACAACAAGAGCAACAATAACAACAATATCTGCGCCAGCGACGGGGTGGCCAGCAGCGCCACCTGCGGCTACAGCATCAACCAGTACCTGGACATGGACATTATCGCTATCTTGACCACGGTCTTCATGCAGGACGGGCCATTCTTCCTCCTCAGGTAAGGTTACCCACACTCACCAGTACTGTCAACACATTATTCTTCCTCGCACACACGTTTAGGTGTGAGGTTACGTGTCCTCACCCGCCTTCGTGGCCACCCTCCCATACCCCATACCACACACTGTCTCTACCTAGCAGTGAGATGCCATAAACAGAGTTTCCTGTTGCCGATAAGTTATCAGGGAATTATAAACGCTTGGAACACGTCATTACAGAACCTAACGCACTATTAACGACAGTGTTTTAATGAACTACTTGAAACACAAAGAATAATTTGTGATAATCAATTCACAAGCAACAAGAATGAGTGTGCAGGTCACAGTGCTGCCCTGGTATTAGAAGGATCACGACTGTGTACCGACTGTCACACAGTCGTTGTATGAGCAGTTTCATCATTTATCATTCTACTTTAATAAATGCATTATTAGCCTAGCAGTTTATGAAGGAATCATACGTAATTATTACTAATTTCATAACCGTTACACAAATGTTATGTTACCAAGTCCTGTTGCTTGTTGAATACGACCAAAATAAACGTTACAGGTTTCTTCTTATGTTTTGATATTCTTTCAGTATTACGAAACACCTTTCATCAGGTGACGCTAAATCCAAGAATACATCTTATTTCAAACTTTTATAATTACATTTTACAGTAATTTCTTGATTATAATGAAACATTGCTTCATCGATAAAGGAAACCACAGAGGGGGGTTGAGGGGCGGGTTGTATGCGCCCGACTTTAGAGCGTGACAGTAAATAAGTTATCCTTGTTACCCACGTAGCAGAGAGCGCATAGCAAAACAATAACATAAGATGTAAAATTCACTTCTAACTCAAATATTCTGCTACGGTAAAAAAAGAATGATCGAAGGTTAAGACATGATTCAGGTTGTTTGGGTGGCTACGTGGGCAACAAACATATCAGCTGTCATATGAAGAGTGTATTTGAGATAGCTGAAGATGATGTACTGATTTAGTTTGGAAATATGAAGAGAATGTTTTAGGAGAGGTTAACAAATAGGATATGGTTTGAATGACTGAGGAAAGGTTGACAAAGAGGATATGCATACGTGTCGGAAGTGGAGGGGGAAAGGAGAAAGGGGAAACCAAACTGGAAATGGAAGGATAGGGTGAAAAATATCTGCAGTGATCAGAGCCTTAACATACATAGGGTATATCGGGGGCGACGTGTTGTCTATGGACTGAGCGAGAGTATATAAAGCAGCCGGGAAAAATCATGAAAAGGTCCATGGGGCCTGGTTGTGGATAGTGAGTTATGGTTTCGATACAATAAACATGACAGCTAGAGAATGGGTGTGAGTGAATGAAGCCTTGTCTTCGTTGGTTTCTGCCGCTACCTCGCTAATGCTGGAAACGGCGAACAAATGTAAAAGAAAATGTGTGTGGGTGATAATGTGTATACCATCCTTTCTCATTATCATGCTGTAGTATATTAGTGCTCAGTATCATGCTGTAGTATACTAGCGTTCATATGCTGCAGTATACTAGCGCTCATACCATGCTGTACTGGGATACTAGTGCTCAGTATCATGCTGTACTGGGATACTAGTGCTCAGTATCATGCTGCAGCATACTAGTGCTCTGTATCATGCTGTAGTATACTAGCGTTCATATGCTGCAGTATACTAGCGCTCATATCATGCTGTACTGGGATACTAGTGCTCAGTATCATGCTGTACTGGGATACTAGTGCTCAGTATCATGCTGCGGTATACTAGTGCTCAGTATCATGCTGTAGTATACTAGTGCTCAGTATCATGCTGTAGTATACTAGTGCTCAGTATCATGCTGTACTGGGATACTAGTGCTCAGTATCATGATGCAGTATACTAGTGCTCAGTATCATGCTGTACTGGGATACTAATGCTAAGTATCATGCTGTACTGGGATACTAGTGCTTAGTATCATGCTGTAGTATACTAGTGCTCAGTATCATGCTGTACTGGGATACTAGTGCTTAGTATCATGCTGTAGTATACTAGTGCTCAGTATCATGTTGTAGTATACTATTGCTCAGTATCATGCTGCAGTACACTAGTGCTCAGAATCATGCTGTAGTATACTAGTGCTCACTTTAATGCTGTAATGGGATACTAGTGCTCGGTATTATGCTGTAGTATACTAGTGTTCAGTATCATGCTATAGTATACTTGTGCTCAGTATCATGCTGTAGTATACTTGTGCTCAGTATCATGCTCTACAGGGATAGTATTCATATCATGCTGTAGTATATTAGTGCTCATCATGCTGTAGTATCCTAGTGCTCATCATGCTGTAGTATACTACTGCTCAGTATCATGCTGTAATATACTAATGATCAGTATCATGCTGTAGTATACTAGTACTCATATCATGCTGTAGTATACTAGTACTCAGTATCATGCTGTAGTATATTAGTGCTCATATCATGCTGTAGTATACCAGTGCTCAGTATCATGCTGCAGTATACTAGGGCTCAGAATCATGCTGTAGTATACTAGTGCTCAGTTTCATGCTGTAATGGGATACTAGTGCTCAGTATCATTCTGTAGTATAGTAGTGTTCAGTATCATGCTATAGTATACTAGTGCTCATATCATGCTGTAGTATACTTGTGCTCAGTATCATGCTCTACTGGGATACTAGTACTCATATCATGCTGTAGTATATTAGTGCTCATCATGCTGTAGTGTACTCATGCTGTAGTCTACTAGTGCACACTATCATGCTGTAGTGAGGCAGTTTACTAACGTTTACCCAGACTTATCTGTTTCCCACCATCACTAGGATGACGCTCATCTTCGGATACAACGTGATAAGTTACCTGAACATCTTCTTCACCTGTAAGAACACGCTGGTGGTGTCCCTACAGCTCTATCGCCTCTTCGTTCTCTGCTCCAAGAAGCGTCATCTGAATATGAAAAAGGTAACGTCTAGGAATGAGGAAATTAAAGGTTTGTTCCAGTAAGACACACACACACACACACACACACACACGTCAGGGAAGAGTTCCAAGGAGTAATTCTTGCGTTTTCAAGATTTCTTTGGGCCTACAGCTGCTGAAGCCTGGTATGTACAAGTAAGGGAGGAGAAGGGTTGGACAGAATGTGACGGGGTCCCTAAGTGATTGGCTGTTCAGTTCGTGTGCCAGACTTTGCGCGTTTAATGTGGATTGGCAGTTGTTTCTTGTTTGTTGAGTTGTACGGCCTCTCTCAGAGAGGAAGTAACTAACATCTGGGGAAGCGAAGTGTAGCTAAGTTACCGTATGTAAGTGCAACTCTGACTTGACAAAAGGGGAGTAAAATTTTGTAGCGAGACTTAAACAAGACAATGTAATTTGAAGACAATTTTTCCTCATGACTGAGGCTGTTATGTGCTAGTAAGCTTCATTGATATTGCCCTGGGGGACCAATTTAAGACCCTTAGCACTGCTACAGCCAAGAAAGTCTGGTATTGACTTCCAGGAGTGTTCGAAGACCCGTCAGTCAAAACAAGACCTGCAAATAAATTAGAGAAGGAAATGAAAGAAACCACACAAGAATAAACATTTGGAGATGTTATGGAACATTGTTAAGAATTAAGGCCAGAGGGTGACACTGCTAGAGCAGGAGTTAAAGAAAATAAGGAATTATTTCCAGGATCATGATGGGAGTCATGAGATAACAAAGGGCCTTAGAAATCTGAAAAATGTCGTTACGTGAACATGAACAACAGTTGAATTTAGTGGACGGGATTCAGGAGGTACATGTGTAAATGAAGCAAGGAGAATTCATCAAAAAGCAAATAAGATCTGATGGGTTCTTCCCAGATGTACTAGAAATTTTTCAGTTAGAGGAAATAACTGTAACGTCTATAGAATCTGCTGACATTAGTGGGCAGGGAGGTGCAGAATACAGTCAAACAACTACCATCTGGAGACGCCAAACGAGGCAACCTCCCCCTCCCCCTGCACTGCAGGGAGAACAGTGTGGTTAGATGGTAATATTAGACTGAGGGTAATGTATTCAAATGTTGATGGACATTATAGTGGGCAATGGTAAGGACCTGGAACTGAAAGATCGTATCGGAAAGTGCTCCTGGTGTTGTTAGTGATATGGAAACAATGCTTACTAAAGATATGCTATCTCACCTGTTCTGTCCAGTGGTGTGGTGTACATGATAATGAGGAAGAAAAGAGAAGGTATAGGAGGGAGAGGTTTGGCTCCCGTAACAAAAGACAGGCTGGAGATTCGAGAAACATTATAGAATGGCTCATTCAAACAATGCAAAGTAGGAAGAGTAACTGTAAGGAAGACGTGCACAGTGATCCTATAAAGAAATGCGACGATCTAGAACGAATAAACAATGATTCCAATATAGGAAGAGTTAGATGGTATATGGAGCAGTAAAACGCTTCTTGGAGATGATAACGTACTGATGATGGGGGATTTCAAGTATGAAGAGATAGACTCGGAGAATTTAGATTATCATGGAGTTAGGGAGTCATTGAGACACTTTTTTTTAATACTGTATACACGAAAATTTCGTATACCAGCGCGTCAGTGAACATGCTTAGAAGAAAGGAAGTCTTACAACATCACTGCTAGATCCTATCTTGACATATCCTAGCATAAATATTGAGACTATTATGTATGATACGCCAATTGGAAGTGATCAAGTAATGCTCAAGTTTGAATATTGGGACAACAAGAGCATTAGAGGAGCACAGGTGAGACAGGACATGAGGGATGATATAATCGTGGAAACTACACAGACCACAATCATTTCTTTGGTAACATAGATTGGGAATGGAGACGAGCAGCTTTGTGGTTAGAGGTTCTGTGAAGTTTACGATGAAAGATGAAGAAAATGGGTATCTCAAGTCACAAATACAGAGGCAATGGTAAGAAAGAGGAAATAAAAGATATCAAATGCAAATGAGATTCGAGGTATCCAGTGACGAAGACAGCCGGCACTTCAGCCAGCCAGCATTTGCACGGTATAAGGGAGCAAGGGACGAGTGTAGCAGGATCAAAGAGGGTAGGAAGAAGGAAACTTTGAAAATAATATGTCGTCAGGAGTCGGTTGTCAGTTAAAGAGCAGCTGATCAGGTTAAGGGATCCAGAGGAAAGAATGGAAAAGGCTGATGTAAGGATGTATGATGAAGAAATGAGTAACAAGTTCAAAGGAGTATTGAAAGTGGAAGATACTTGTTCAGCAACATCAACGGGACATGTTGGGGAGGAGGTTTGAGAACTCATCGATACATATAGAAAAAAATATACCAGAATACTAAAAGGTCTTTACCCATACAAGGCTCATTGTCCAGATGAAATTTCCCACCTGTGCTAAAGATGTGTACAGATGCACTAGAGAGACCATTTGATACCTGATTCATAATATCACTGGAGAGACGAAGTGTCAAGGAGATAGAAAAGAGCAAACGTCATATTGAACCACAAACCAGTATCACTGACGAGTGAGGCGTGTAAGGTTCTGAGGAGGATTTTTAGAAAACTTAAATGACTTTCTTTGCTGAAGAGAAATGACCTTAGTGAGAGACAGCATGGTTTCAGGAAGGGAGGTCATGTTTAACAAGCCTCTTAGAACGCTACGAGAGAGTGAGCTCTGTCTTAGACAAAACGGAAGGATATTTGTATTGTACTCTTTGTGTCTGGACTGCCAGAAAACACTTGACACTGTGCCACATGGGAGGCTGGCTCAGAAGCTGGATCACCGGGCACGAATAAGAAGGACACTCCCTCGATGGACAGTGGATACTAGAAGAGCCTCTATATGTCTCGGAAGCCATCAGCGGAGCGCCACAGGGTTCTGTTCTAGGACATTTTCTCATTCTGATATGTGTAAATAACTTGCCTGAAGGTATGGACTCCTACCAGAATATGTTTGCAAAGGTCATAAGGGAAGGGATAAGTAAGGAGGATTGCATCAACTTACAAGGGAACGTAGACAAGTCTCAAGGTTGGTCTAAGAAAATGAAATTCTACCCGAGCCAATGTAACTTGATGAAGATGGGACAAAGTGAACGATCTCAGTATGATTATCATCCTGCAGGAATCAAGCTTCAGGATTCTGGGTGCGAGAAGGACTTGGTAGACGACATCGTTCCTAACCTGTCACCTGAGCTTCATAATGGAGAACAGTTATGGAGACAAACTCTCTGCTAGTAAATAACAGAATAGCTCTCCAGTATATGGATAAGGAAATGTTCAGCCAGCTGTTCATATCCTACATAAGGCTAAAACTAGGATGTGCTTCTCAAGTTTGGTCACCGCACCTTATGAAGCACAAATAGCTATTAATAGAGAAGGTCCAGGGGAGGACAACAAAGATGTTATCAAAATTAAAGAATTAAGAGAGCTGAGTAAGAGAGAAAGGCTGCAGACTTATAATTTGCTCACCTAGGAGGAGAGAAGATTGTAGGGTGACCTGACCTTCAAGTTCTTAAAAGATTGATGACACAGTGAACAGTTGGAGACAAGATTCATCTCCAACTTTCCTAATCAGACACTAGGAAGTGTAAAGGGGCAAGTCCTCCACTGAGCGTTTTACGGTTCAAAGAAAAAGATGGAAAATATAAAGCCAATAGGATTTGTAGTTTGGGTATTACACTGTTCTCAACCATCGTAGTAGCCAACGCTGCATTTCGGGATTCCACAATATCCTTGAGATACAAGAGATTTATAGTGTATACGGTCAGAACTATTCTAAACACATGAAGTCTCGAGATTCATATGTTAAAGCTCATTCATTCATCTGGTGGTTTTAACATGACAAATGATGGCCATAATGTCCCTGGCAGTCGATAGGTTAAAAGTTTACATTGATGTTATTGTTACAGTGTGTCGGCAGGCGCCAAGTGTGGCGAGGTAGGTCATAAAAAAGCTTGTCTGTAAATTGAAGAAACTCCAACAATAGTCAGCAGAACACTTAGCAGTGTTTAAAGCATCTGAATCTGTAACATAATCCTTCAGATACTCGGATTTCATCATTCAAAAAACAAACTTGAGTAAACAAAGATTACTGTAGAGGGCGTTAGTAAAATAAAGAAAACATACTCGTACAATCTTATGGGGGAAACTAAAACAAACTACACACACACACACACACACACACACACACACACACACACACACACACACACACATATATATATATATATATATATATATATATATATATATATATATATATATATATATATATATATATATATATGCACTATAGTAACAACTTGAGTTTATGCTCAACATAGATAGATAACCAACCAAAATCCTCTGGGGTGTGAGGATGGGGGATGGGATATTGTATTCGTTTCATATAAAATACAACGTTAGGAAAGGGAAATGCTCATAGATTTATGGGTTATCCAAATTATACAGACGTTCTCATACACCAGTTGTATCTAGTGAAGTAACCACACACTCAAGAGACTGATAATCAGACATATTTTAAGCCCCTGAGAACTGTTTGTCTGTAAACACATAATGTGTCCCACAATGCACTTGTTCATTTTCGTGTTTATTTACATATATCCGTTGTTATACAGCATGGGAATCGGTTGTAGTTATTAGATGCATTTACGTACTAATGGAGGATTGTTTACAGAAGGAACCTCTGAGTGAGCAGCGAACCCCCTCCGTGGTCAGTGTGGGGTCTGAGGACAGCAGTCATCACGAACCTTCCATGATGGTCCAGCGCCATCCTTCTCTTGTTCTTCCCTCAGCTCCTCCACACACCACTGCTGCTGCCCTGACTCCGGCTGACAAACTCGACATCAACCAAGCCCTCGAAGAATCCCTTTTAGAAATCATTGAGCAAATTGGAGAAGAAAACGTATTGAAAGAACTTGAAAACCTGATATCGCTTCCTGATGAAGAGGAAATGGCAAAGATGAATTCGTCGACAAGTTCACGGGAAGTGAACGAGCAAAGTGTGGGGCAGACATCGAAGGGAGAACCTTTGACGTGTCCTGCGAGAGAATGTGAGGAGTGCCTGGAGGAGAGTAGGTACACTGGCTCCCAGAACTATAGCAGTCCACCCTCGTACCACCGCAAGACTCTGAAGAGGCAACACAGCGTAGCCAAGAGAAATCAGGAATACGTAAGGCGAATACAGGACTTTCAGAACTCATGTTACGGCAGCGACTACTACAGCGACAACGACGTGGCAAACGACCGTATCCACTCCGTCCAGGGAGGCATCGGCTTGTCGTCCACAAGCCTCACAGATCCTCACACAGAGAGTCGACGACACGGCTGGAACGTGATACACGACCGTTACCTTACCCAGCAGGAGGGGGAGTGGCGGGGCACGTCCGTCCCATCCATTCTACACCGTGAGTCGCCCAAGCGAGGCGTCCACACCTCGATAGCGCCCCTCCTCCCTCACCATGACTCCGACAGCCCCCAGTTCTGCCGTCGAGAAAAGCATGGCTCCAGCTTGAAGGGCGGAAACAGAAGCAGAGTTCCACTGCGTTCCTCGCTGGGTAGCAGCCTCCCTTGCCACCAAAGCTTCGCCACCCGCGACCACATCCCCAGCAAGTGCGACTGCATCTCTGAGTCTGACGCCGACACCCTCGAGACAAACGTGTGACGTAAATCACTCCCAGTGCTCCTCACCTGAACCACCGAACTAACACGTAATGCTGGTTGATTCTTCTCGTTACTTGTAGTTTGTAACACAGTCCACATGGAGCACCAGGCACGTGAATGGTTAGAAAATGATTGTTAGGCAGTAATTGTCATCATATGATTATCATTATCAATTACTATTTCTGGGGGGAGGGGGTAGAAGAGAACGATTGCTATTCACGTATTTCCTGCGTAGGAAACACGAAAGAGGGGTTTCCTGCGTAGGAAACACGAAAGAGGGGAAGGAGTGAGGAGCTGGAAACCTTCCTCTCTTATTTTAACTTAAGAGGGGAACGGAAAGATGAACCAAGAGAGGATCTTACCTCGAAGACTTTGCTATCTATTTCTGACGCTACCTCGCTTAAGTGGGAAAAGGCAAGTGTTAAAGTTTGCGATGATTTTAGAGCAAAGGAAATAACGCTTGGGGAAACCAGTTGTGAAAATCAGTGGGCTTTGTAGAGAGGTTTGTGGGGAGAGAGACAGAGATTAAATGACGAGGGATACAGGGCGAGAGAAAATGAAAGAGGAGGAGTGGGAGGCATTAAAGGAAGCAATGCATATGTGTGTGGGAGAAGTGTATGGTATGTGGAAGATAGACGTATGGAGAGGGGTAATATGTGGTGGGATAATGAAGTTAATTGCTAGTAAGAGAGAAAACAGATGTGTGAGGACAGTATCTGCAGTGAAAGAGTGTGAGTGATTCAGAAGTGCACAAGAGAAAAGTGTCGAAAGACGGGACAAGATCTGAGAAATAGGGCAAATGAGAGATGGGGAGAGAATATGAGTAAACTTCTACGAGAATGATAAGGTATTTTGGAAGGTGGTAAACTGTAAGAGGAGAACCATATAACAAACTGCTGGCAACAATAAGAGTGGATGAAGAAGTGGTAACAGACGATAGCAACAGACGCAGAGATGGGGTGAGGGTGGCGGGTGGAGTGTGTCTGGACAAAGTGGTACGCGAGACGAGGTTACTATATATGTTATATTATAAAACATTTCCAATGTTAAGGGTATATTGATCAATTGTCCTCCTCTTATGGTCACAGATTGTATTTACCAAATTCCATCCAGAGACTGCAACAAATTCTACATAGGTGAAACAAAGAAGCGATTAGATACTAGAATAAAACAGCATAAATGCACTATACGTAATGACCAGTAGTCTAGTGTCTTGTTCGTACATCTTAGTAATTCTAATGACTCACTTGATTGGGGAGATGCCCTAGTTATTATTAAGCGTTGGGATAGGAAGAAAATATGATATGATCCAGCATGATTAAACACCATAATGACAATGTACTGAATATCAGTACAATCATGTACAAATAAGCTAAATCCATTTGTTGTTGAGATAATGGTAAAATGTTTCATCTCTTGTTCACGAGTTTCTTTAAGTCATTCTAGTGTGCGGTATTACCTGGATGAGGTCATCCGGGAGACGCCAGGTCAAGCTCAGGTAAAGGATGGGTCAAGCAGACTTTTGTGCCACCCTCGCCATAATGAGAGGCGAGGTATATTATCATCATCACCACGTTTGATTATACAGGAATCTGTTGTGTTTCATCCTCGCCTTACACTTAACTATAATCTTGGCATTTTCCCAGTGAACTGAGTGATTACACGACCCCATTCCACGTTCCCTCCGTTTCTGTATACATAACCTCCATCGTGTCTATTTTTCTTACTCTGTAACTAGTCCTTTGAAGACGTGGTAATACACGAAAGTGCTCCGGATCTCGTGTTTCCTTTCCCTAGTGGTGCTGTTGGTGAGACAGGAACAGACAACTGAGGCTCGAGTCTAGACTATCTCATTAACGCTACCTCAGGCAAGGGTATCTGCGATTGCGAGGTAGCGCCGGGAACAGACGAAGAAAGGTCATGTCCGCTCACATCCATTCTCTAGCTGTCATGTGTAATGCACCGAAACCACAGCTCCCTATCCACATCCAGGCCCCACAGACCTTTCCATGGTGTAACCTGGACGTTACACATACCCTAGTTCACCTTACTGACAGCACGTTGACCTCAGTATACCACATCGTTCCAATTCACTCTATCCCTTGCACGCATTGCACCCTCCTGCATGTTTAAACTCCGATCGCTCAAAATCTTTTTTACACCATCCTTCCATCTCCAATTTGGTCTCCCCGTTCTTTTTGAACCCTCCACCCCTGACATGTATATCCTCTTTGTCAACCTTTCCACACTCATTCTCTCCATATGTCCAAACCATTACAACACACTCTTTTGCTCTGTCAAGCACACTCTTTTTATTGCCACACATCTATCTTACCCTTTCATTACTTACTCGATCAATCCACCTCACAACACATATTGTCCTCAAACATTTCATTTCCATCACATCCACCCTCCTCCACACAATCCTATCTATTGTCCGTGTCTCGCAACCATATAACATTGCTGGAACTACTATTCCTTCAAACATACCCATTTTTGCTTTCCAAGATAACGTTCTCTCATTCCACACATTCTTTATCACTTCAAGAACCCTCGCCCCCTCCCCCAGTCTATGATTCGCTTCCGCTTCCATGGTTCCATTCGCTGCCAAGGCCACTCCCAGATATCTTAATCGCCGCTTCCTCCAATTTTTTCTCCTTTCATACTCACACCCTAACTAACTTGTTCCTCAACCCTGCTGAACCTAATAACGTAGTTGCTTTTATCTACATTTACTCCCAACTTTCGCCCTTCACGCACTCTTTCGAAGTCAGTCACCAACTTCTGCAGTTTCTTACTCGAATCTGCCACCAGAGCTGTATCATCGGCGAACAACAACAGATTCACTTCCCGGGTCCTCTCATCCCCCACAGACTACATACTCCATCCTCTCTCCAAGACTCTCGCATTTACCTCCCATATCACCTTATACAAATTCAAACTGAACAACCATGGACACACCCTGGCAGCAGACCAACCTTCACTTGGAACCATTCACTCTCCTCTCTTCCTACTCGTACACAAACCTTACACTCTTGATAAAAAAAACTTCTTACTATCAGGAGAGCAGCACATGGTAGGCCAGCGGCAATACAGGTAGGAGAGCGTCAACATTGGCAGATAAGCGGGAACACATCTGCTGAAATGTGTAGAGGGACGATATGGATTATGTGTAGGGAAGCCACATAATGACGACCTACTGCCCTTGTGTATGTAGATGTTTATTATCTATTCTTAATGCTAAAGATTATATAATACATGATACTAACAAAATTATATAATACATGATATTAACAAGATTATATAACATGATATAGACAAGATTATATAACACATGATATTAACAAGATTATATAATACATGATATTAACAAAATTATATAACACATATTAACAAGATTATATAATACATGATACTAACAAAATTATATAATACATGATATTAATAAGATTATATAATACATGATATAAACAAGATTATATAATACATGATATTAACAAGATTATATAATACATGATATTAACAAAATTATATGATACATGATATTAACAAGATTATATAACACATGATATTAGCAAGACTATATAAGACATGATATTAACAAGATTATATAATACATGATATTAACAAGATTATATAACACATGATATTAACAAGATTATATAATACATGATATCAATAAGGTTATATAATACATGATATTAACAAGATTATATAACACATGATATTAGCAAGACTATATAAGACATGATATTAAGATTATATAATACATGATATTAACAAGATTATATAATACATGATATCAATAAGATTATATAATACATGATATTAACAAGATTATATAATACATGATATCAATAAGATTATATAATACATGATATTAACAAGATTATATAACACATGATATTAGCAAGACTATATAAGACATGATATTAAGATTATATAATACATGATATTAACAAGATTATATAACACATGATATTAACAAGATTATATAATACATGATATCAATAAGGTTATATAATACATGATATTAACAAAATTATATAATACATGATATTAACAAGATTACATAATACATGATATTAACACGATTCAACAATTAAAGAATCAATATAATGACAGCAATACTGCAAAAGTATGTCTACGAAACTACATAAACACAATGCTTAAGTTTCACAAAATGAACATATTTGGGATAAATTCCCCATATGTTAATTCCCCTCATTTCACTCAGCACACACTTCCACCTTAAAGATCCTACAGTAACACAGTTACGTACACACGGGCCAGCCTGTGCCAGTAATGGCACCCCGAGAACGCACACCTGACCTGTGCACGCCTAGAAGACACATCTGGTGGCAACATTAAAGATATGGACCTCGAAAACACACACTCGACCAGTGCCAGTAAGGGCACAACAGAGCAAGGGTTGTCCTGGGTCAGGTCACGGTTAATGCCATGGACCTGGCGAATCCACACACACACACACACACACACACACACACACACGCTGTATGCACCATTTAACAGATGAATTTCGTGGTCTAATGTTCTATTTCATTCATATATTGATGGCATTACTTTAGAACAGTTGTCGTTGCAATTCAAATGATGTTCGTGTACAGACATCTCGAGTGGGCAACCCATACATTCCTACAGTGACCCCGTGACCCCTGACCCCTGCCTGCTCCTTCCACCTCCGGCCTCAGCCTCAGCAGAATAAAGGCGCAACACTACCATTTCATCTACATATCCTCCTCCTGCAGGTGGTGGCGGGGCTGGGAGATGTGAAACATACAAGTGGTATACGCTAACACAACATGGCGTATACATTAGCGTATATTTACATCACAGGTAAGGCATGATGAACACATTTGTAGGTCAGGTGTTTCCAAGATGGTAAGTAATGACGACTGTCTGCTTGTCTTCATTTTCAGTGAAAATTTTACATATAAATATTGAAATAAACGAACTTCAGCCGTTATTGAGAGGCTGGGTGAGATCATATATATATATATATATATATATATATATATATATATATATATATATATATATATATATATATATATATATATATAACGTAAGGGTGAGAGAGATGTGTGGAAATAAAAAGAGCGTGGTTGAGAGAGCAGAAGAGGGTGTTTTGAAGTGGTTTGGGCACATGGAGAGGATGAGTGAGGAAAGATTGACCAAGAGGATATATGTGTCGGAGGTGGAGGGAACAAGGAGAAGAGGGAGACCAAATTGGAGGTGGAAAGATGGAGTGAAAAAGATTTTGTGTGATCGGGGCCTGAACATGCAGGAGGGTGAAAGGAGGGCAAGGAATAGAGTGAATTGGAGCGATGTGGTATACCGGGGTTGACGTGCTGTCAGTGGATTGAATCAAGGCATGTGAAGCGTCTGGGGTAAGCCATGGAAAGCTGTGTAGGTATGTATATTTGCGTGTGTGGACGTATGTATATACATGTGTATGGGGGGGGGGGGTTGGGCCATTTCTTTAGTCTGTTTCCTTGCGCTACCTCGCAAACGCGGGAGACAGCGACAAAGTATAATAAAAAAAAATAATATATATATATATATAGGTTTCAGGCTCATTGGCCTGTGATATGCTAATCTGCCAAAGGCATTTGTTGGAAGACACTGTAGGTAGTTGTCAGAGTTCAGCAGCCTAGTTTAGGCTGGACTGCTTGGTATGCATCCATGATATACCATTTGTCAGACTGAAAAAAGTTGGTCACTTAGACAATTGAAATTTGGTGAAAAGGAATATAAGCACTAATATGCATGATACAAATTCATTGAGTTACTATGATGGATTTTACAATGAGAGAGAGTAATTTGATGGCAAATTGCTGTCCCTGATTTGGTCAGAGAATAAACATTTAAGTGAAAAAGCAATGAAGATGAAAATATACAGGTCACAGAAGTAAAGTGTAAGACAATTCTCCTAAGAAGTTTAATGATAACTTAATGATGTTGATAAAACTGTACAGCACTGTAAAAGGGTGAAGTGATATGGAAGGTATTTGAAAAAAATGAACATTTAGATCTAGCCACAAGGGTCTTTAGAAGTGTAGGAATAGGGACTTTAATTAATGGTTTCAAAGAGATATGTAGACTCCAAAATCTTATTCATGATGATGAATATGATGTATTCTGGGATTTTAAAGTAAATTATTTATTGAAATAAAATCTGAAGCACATAATGACATTACATATGGATAAAGTGATAGAGAAAAAATAGGATGTGGAAAGAAGAAAAAAATATGTTGAAAGAGAAGAACAGCATGATAGAATCATGATGCAGGAAAAATGGTAGTTTAGGAGACATATGTAAAAGTTGATTGCAGAGTAGTGAATGAAAGCCTCATGCAGATGAAAAAATAAGAAATGTGTATGTCACTCTGAAAGATCATGTTTGACTTTAAAACTGGGATGTGTATGAATGAACTAAAAGGTTAAATGTACCTGAACAACTCCATATGATAAGAGATAAGGAGTGGAATTAATGATAACAGATAGGGGATAGGGGAGAAAGAATACTTCCCACGTATTCCCTGCGTGTCGTAGAAGGCGGCTAAAAGGGGAGGGAGCGGGGGGCTGGAAATCCTCCCCTCTCGCTTTTTTTTTTTTTTCCAAAAGAGGGAATAGAGAAGGGGGCCAGGTGGGGATGTTCCCTCGGGGGCCCAGTCCTCTGTTCTCGACGCTACCTCGCTAATGCGGGAAATGGCGAATAGTATGAAAGAAAAAGAAAAATATATATATATATATATATATATATATATATATATATATATATATATATATATATATATATATATATATATATATATATATATATATATATATATATATATATATATATATATATATATATCCTAGCGGTTAGCATGCCTGCCTCTTGCACAAGGGGTCCCAGGATCGATCCTGGCTGTTGGAGGTTTGTATGTTTTATGAAGGTGCGCGTTCACATACACTTTATTCGTATTCATATAACTCCGCGTTGTACAGCTAGGTTCGGTAAAACGCTATCAGCTGGCTATGTGGTCTGTTCGAAAACAACCGATAGACCCCGTTGCTCACCATTGTGAGACGAAGGGTATTCGAGTACTTAGTATTTCGTATAGTTGTTTCCTATCATACAGTCCCTTAACCTACCGGTAAGCATGCCTGCCTCTTGCACAAGGGGTCCCAGGTTCGATCCTTGCTGTTGGAGGATTGTATGTTCTATGAAGGTGCGCGTTCATATACACTTTATTCGTATATATATATATATATATTTTGCTTTGTCGCTGTTTCCCGCGTTTGCGAGGTAGCGCAAGGAAACAGACGAAAGAAATGGCCCAACCCACCCCCATACACATGTATATACATACGTCCACACACGTAAATATACATACCTACACAGCTTTCCATGGTTTACCCCAGTCGCTTCACATGCCCTGATTCAATCCACTGACAGCACGTCAACCCCGGTATACCACATCGATCCAATGCACTCTATTCCTTGCCCGCCTTTCACCCTCCTGCATGTTCTGGCCCCGATCACACAAAATCTTTTTCACTCCATCTTTCCACCTCCAATTTGGTCTCCCACTTCTCCTCGTTCCCTCCACCTCCGACACATATATCCTCTTGGTCAATCTTTCCTCACTCATTCTCTCCATGTGCCCAAACCATTTCAAAACACCCTCTTCTGCTCTCTCAACCACACTCTTTTTATTTCCACACATCTCTCTTACCCTTACGTTACTTACTCGATCAAACCACCTGACACCACACATTGTCCTCAAACATCTCATTTCCAGCACATCCATCCTCCTGCGCACAACTCTATCCATAGCCCACGCCTCGCAACCATACAACATTGTTGGAACCACTATTCCTTCAAACATACCCATTTTTGCTTTCCGAGATAATGTTCTCGACTTCCACACATTCTTTAAGGCTCCCAGGATTTTCACCCCCTCCCCCACCCTATGATCCACTTCCGCTTCCATGGTTCCATCCGCTGCCAGATCCACTCCCAGATATCTAAAACATTTTACTTCCTCCAGTTTTTCTCCATTCAAACTTACCTCCCAATTGACTTGACCCTCAACCCTACTGTACCTAATAACCTTGCTCTTATTCACATTTACTCTTAACTTTCTTCTTTCACACACTTTACCAAACTCAGTCACCAGCTTCTGCAGTTTCTCACCTGAATCAGCCACCAGCGCTGTATCATCAGCGAACAACAACTGACTCACTTCCCAAGCTCTCTCATCCCCAACAGACTTCATACTTGCCCCTCTTTCCAAAACTCTTGCATTCACCTCCCTAACAACCCCATCCATAAACAAATTAAACAACCATGGAGACATCACACACCCCTGCTGCAAACCTACATTCACTGAGAACCAATCACTTTCCTCTCTTCCTACACGTACACATGCCTTACATTCTCGATAAAAACTTTTCACTGCTTCTAACAACTTGCCTCCCACACCATATATTCTTAATACCTTCCACAGAGCATCTCTATCAACTCTATCATATGCCTTCTCCAGATCCATAAATGCTACATACAAATCCTTTTGCTTTTCTAAGTATTTCTCATATACATTCTTCAAAGCAAACACCTGATCCATATATATATATATATATATATATATATATATATATATATATATATATATATATATATATATATATATATATATATATATATATATATTACAGACAAGCTTACTAATACTGAATAATATTTCATAATGGGTAAGAAGTGGAGTGGGGTTGATGGGGAGTGTATATAAGCCTCTGAACTTTAAAGCAAATTTATGGTAAACTTGCCATTAATTCTACTTATAATAACTTCGCCTACATTATGAAAATAATATGAATGTTAAGGTTGTAGAAAAGTACTGTTATTCCTCTGAAACATCATTATATTTACAAAATAACTGTCTTGTTGATTTGCCAACTTAATCTAGATTCATTTGAGGATGCATGTTTTAAATGATCTGACTTCAGTTCAGATCTGTAAGTGTTGCTACAACCGTAACGAAAAGTTACATAATAAAAGATGGATAAGCTAGAGTAGGCGCAATATATTGCTTATGCAGACGATACAGTACGCCATTATTCCTGGATCTATTGTAGTGTCATCTTTGCTCCAAGGTTGTAACTCCAGTGGGAAAGTGGCCAGACTTTGTACTCAGAACAACAGTTTTTATAAATCAGTATCGTAAGATTTATAGATAATGTATGTGTTAATTAAAGAATTTTTATACTTTTATCTCAGATAATCATGTGTTATTCACAAGGAGTTTTGCAGAAATGAGTTAATGGCATAAATTTGATACTAAACATCAGAAATTAGTCATTGTTGAGAGGAGGAGTTTCTGGTCTGGGTAGCGCCAGACTCCCAGTGGTTTGTTTACATGTTCAGATTCGGACGCGCGTTAGGTGCCGCTGATCTGAAATCAAATAGACCTTTTTTGGTTTTCCATCAATATAGAGGTATTTATAACATATTCATACTCACTGTAATCATGAATTGGTAGAGTAGCTAATGTACTGTAAGTATTATGTGTCAAGACTGTCTGACACGCCTGATATCACCGATGAACTTTTGGATAAAGGAGATTTGAGGTTTGGTTTAACCTGAGGTTTTGTCTAGTAGACAGGCTACTGAGCCCTTACGATTTGTCAGTAGAGTTTTTTCATACAGCACAAGCTTTCTAAACAGTAATTTTTGTCTTATACTTAAATCTGAAATAGCAAAAATGTATTGGAAATTGGCTTTATTTTCATGAAGGATCAGATTATATCACTTTTACCACTGATATTATACCATACCAACTTTCTTCTCATTAAACCTACATGAAAGTAATTTAGGCAGTGTTTCACTTGAAAATCTAATACCGACAACTTTTAGAGTAGTGGGGCTGTCTTTCTGAACCTACCATTCAATGTTAACTGGTAAGGAATGGTCATTTGTCACATTAGTTTTACGTCTAAACTAGTTTTAGGGAATGGCTACTTATCCGTAAGGCGTTATACATATAATTATCATAACACATCTATCAGTCGAGCATGATTTGGTGCATCATGATTATTGTATGATGTCATATTAGGTTGTAGTGGTATGTCTGAGAAGGTATGGGTAAATTTTAGTAAAATGAATACGACTACTATAAACCTCGCCTAACAATCAAGAATCATCTTGATGCTCAATGATTTAGTCAAAGTATATCTGCTGTACTGATGAAAATGCACCTGCCATGCAGCATCATATATCAACAAACAGATGACACAATTGATTTCCAGCACAAGACAAATATAATGGTGTATTTTACAATCACTTTGGCTATTAGGTAAGGTCTCTATGGTTTCCTTTGATATTTTACTTGTGCAGAACATACTTTATCTTTGATTAACCTCATATTTCCCTTAGTATAAATAACCTAATTGCCATGTTTAATGTTGCTCATTAAGATAGTGCTTGAAATCATGCTTGCATATACTTTTATAATCACAGTGAATTGCATAAAGCACCTGAAACGTAAGTACCCATTTCAGTACAGAACTAAACTACAAAAATATTGAGTGAGTTTGTTTGTGATATTAATGTAGAGCATAGACAAAGGAATGTGTGATAGTGCGATTTGCAAAGCGATATATCTGTATTAAACATGCAGTTTATTATTTTGCTGACTCATTGGCACTTACAGGTCAAACAGTATTTTCCTGACTTGATTCTTTGGTAATTTATCAGTATATCCTCACATCAAAATTAGCTTTGTATATTGACTAACTTTGTTTTGCAGTGCAAGTGTTGTCTATACATGATAACAGGTGAAGTGTGTAATTTTGAGCATAACATCATTTTGAGCAATAGTGAATTAGATGATTGTATATCTATGTATATCTCTGGTGCCTATTCCCAACTGGAACTCCCTCAAGGGATGGGGGATGGCCATGACAATAAAGTCTCCGTAACTAGTGAACTCCAGTGTTGCTTCTTATCCTTTAGTGCCTCACCGTTAACAGGCCATTTGCAGAGGGCAACTTAAGTGCAGTATTTGGAGAGGTTTCTACCTAATGTTCCCACTGATTATTTCTCTTTAATGCTCCTGCCTAATGTTCCTACTGATTATTTCTCTTTAATGCTTCTGCCTAATGTTCCTACCTACTACTTTTACCTAATGTTTATGCCTAATGCTCCAGCTTAAATGTGAGGATTATGCCAGGCAAAATATAGGAACAGTTGATATATAGGTAGGTAGATTACATGTGATAAATGAAGAGAACTAGTAAAAACATTGCTGTATCTACTCCAGTAACCAAGATGTGAAGTCTGGGTGTGCCAGCATTGTAAAAGTCCATTATAACTCTGCTTCATAACTAGCTTATGGCAATGGCTGCTTATATTTGAGGTGCTTTATCAACTGTTATGATTATAGGAATACCTGCAGAACATGATTTAGAGCATTAAATTTCTTAGATAATAGTAACTAAGGCAGCAATAGAATGTTTACAGAAAGGTAGGGTTAATTAAAGTAATACACATAAGAATCAACAGATCGTATGAAAACTTCACCCATTCTCGTTTAACAGGCAAGATTTATCATAATTTTGAATATATATTTTAGTTAAGATTACCAGTTGTGCACATGAAAATGTATTGTTAATGTGGTGCTGTATGTCAACAAACAGACAACACATGTGATCCCCAGCCTATGTATAATTATTTATTTATTTATTTATTTTGCTTTGTCGCTATCTCCCACGTTAGC
Source organism: Panulirus ornatus (assembly GCF_036320965.1). Lineage (NCBI taxonomy): Eukaryota > Metazoa > Arthropoda > Malacostraca > Decapoda > Palinuridae > Panulirus > Panulirus ornatus. Next base: position 28,023,392 of record NC_092261.1, read on the forward strand.
GAGGTAGCACAACGAAACAGACGAAAGAATGGCCCAACCCACCCACATACACATGCATATACATACACGTCCACACACGCAAATATACATACTTATACATCTCAATGTATACATATATATACACACACAGACATATACACATATACACATGTACATAATTCACACTGTCTGCCTTTATTCATTCCCATCGCCACCTCGCCACACATGGAATAACAACCCCCTCCCCCTCATGTGTGTGAGGTAGCACTGTATATAATTCATACTGTCTGCCTTTATTCATTCCCATCGCCACCTCGCCACACATGGAATAACAAGCCCCTCCCCCTCATGTGTGCGAGTTAGTGCTAGGAAAAGACAACAAAGGCCCCATTCGTTCACACTCAGTCTCCAGCTGTCATGTAATAATGCACCGAAACCACAGCTCCCTTTCCACATCCAGGCCCCACAGAACTTTCCATGGTTTACCCCAGATGCTTCACATGCCCTGGTTCAATCCATTGACAGCACGTCGACCCTGGTATACCACATCGTTCCAATTCACTCTATTCCTTGCATGCCTTTCACCCTCCTGCATGTTCAGGCCTCGATCACTAAAAATCCTTTTCACTCCATCTTTCCACCTCCAATTTGGTCTCCCACTTCTCGTTCCCTCCACATCTGACACATATATCCTCTTGGTTAATCTTTCCTCACTCATTCTCTCCATGTGACCAAACCATTTCAAAACACCCTCTTCTACTCTCTCAACCACACTTTTATTACCACACATCTCTCTTACCCTTACATTACTTACTCGATCAAACCACCTCACACCACATAATGTCCTCAAACATCTCATTTCCAGCACATCGACCCTCCTCCACACAACTCTATCTATAGCCCATGCCTCGCAACCATATAAGATTGTTGGAACCACTATTCCTTCAAACATACCCATTTTTGCTTTCCGAGATAATGTTCTCGACTTCACACATTTTTCAACGTTCCCAGAATTTTCGCCCCCTCCCCCACCCTATGACTCACTTCCGCTTCCATGGTTCCATCCGCTGCCAAATCCACTCCCAGATATCTAAAACACTTCACTTCCTCCAGTTTTTCTCCATTCAAACTTACCTCCCAGTTGACTTGACCTTCAACCCTACTGTACCTAATAACCTTGCTCTTATTCACATTTACTCTCAACTTTCTTCTTTCACACACCTTACCAAACTATCCCTGGGGATAGGAGAGAAAGAATACTTCCCACGCATTCCTCACGTGTCGTAGAAGGTGACTAAAGGGGACGGGAGCAGGGAGCTAGAAACCCTCCCCTCCTTGTATTTTAACTTTCTAAAAGGGGAAACAGAAGAAGGAGTCACGCAGGAGTGCTCATCTTCCTCGAAGGCTCAGATTGGGGTGTCTAAATGTGTGTGGATGTAACCAAGATGAGAAAAAAGGAGAGATAAGTAGTATGTTTGAGGAAAGGAACCTGGATGTTTTGGCTGAGTGAAACGAAGCTTAAGGGTAAACGGGAAGAGTGGTTTGGGAATGTCTTGGGAGTAAAGTCAGGGGTTAGTGAGAGGACAAGAGCAAGGGAAGGAGTAGCACTACTCATGAAACAGGAGTAATGGAAGTATGTGATAGAGTGTAAGAAAGTAGATTCTAGATTGATATGGGTAAAACTGAAAGTTGATGGAGAGAGATGGGTGATTATTGGTGCATATGCACCGGGGCATGAGAAGAAAGATCATGAGAGGGAAGTGTTTTGGGAGCAGCTGAATGAGTGTTTTAGTGGTTTTGATGCACGAGACCGGGTTATAGTGATGAGTGATTTGAATGCAAAGGTGAGTAATGTGGCAGTTTAGGGAATAATTGGTATACATGGAGTGTTCAGTGTTGTAAATGGAAATGGTGAAGAGCTTGTAGATTTATGTGCTGATAAAGGACTGGTGATTGGGAATACCTGTTTTAAAAAGAGAGATATACATAAGTATATGTATGTAAGTAGGAGAGATGGCCAGAGAGCATTATTGGATTACGTGTTAATTGATAGGTGTGTGAAAGAGAGACTTTTGGATGTTAATGTGCTGAGCGGTGCAACTGGAGGGATGTCTGATCATTATCTTGTGGAGGCAAAGGTGAAGATTTGTAGAGGTTTTCAGAAAAGGAGAGAGAATGTTGGGGTGAAGAGAGTGGTGAGAGTAAGTGAGCTTGGGAAGGAGACTTGTGTGAGGAAGTACCAGGAGACACTGAGTACAGAATGGAAAAAGGTGAGAACAAAGGAGGTAAGGGGAGTGGGGGAGGAATGGGATGTATTTAGGGAAGCAGTGATGGCTTGCGCAAAAGATGCTTGTGGCATGAGAAGCATGGGAGGTGGGTAGATTAGAAAGTGTAGTGAGTGGTGGGATGAAGAAGTAAGATTATTAGTGAAAGAGAAGAGAGAGGCATTTGGACGATTTTTGCAGGGAAAAAATGCAAATGAGTGGGAGATATATAAAAGAAAGAGACAGGAGGTCAAGAGAAAGGTGCAAGAGGTGAAAAAGACGGGAAATGAGAGTTGGGGTGAGCAAGTATCATTAAATTTTAGGTAGAATAAAATGATGTTTTGGAAGGAGGTAAATAAAGTGCATAAGACAGGGGAGCAAATGGGAACTTCAGTGAAGGGGGCTAATGGGGAGGTGATAACGAGTAGTAGTGATGTGAGAAGGAGATGGAGTGAGTATTTTGAAGGTTTGTTGAATGTGTTTGATGATAGAGTGGCAGATATAGGGTGTTTTGGTTGAGGTGGTGTGCAAAGTGAGAGGGTTAGGGAGAATTATTTGGTAAACAGAGAAGAGGTAGTAAAAGCTTTGCGAAAGATGAAAGCCGGCAAGGCAGCGGGTTTGGATGGTATTGCAGTGGAATTTATTAAAAAAGGGGGTGACTGTATTATTGACTGGTTGGTAAGGTTATTTAATGTATATATGATTCATGGTGAGGTGCCTGAGGATTGGCAGAATGCTTGCATAGTGCCATTGCACAAAGGCAAAGGGGGTAAGAGTGTGTGCTCAAATTACAGAGGTATAAGTTTGTTGAGTATTCCTGGTAAATTATATGGTAGGGTGTTGATTGAGAGGGTGAAGGCATGTATAGAGCATCAGAATGAGGAAGAGCAGTGTGGTTTCAGCAGTGGTAGAGGATGTGTTGATCAGGTGTTTGCTTTGAAGAATGTATGTGAGAAATACTTAGAAAAGCAAATGGATTTGTATGTAGCATTTCTTAGGTACTGTAGGGTTGAGGGTCAAGTCAATTGGGAGGTAAGTTTGAATGGAGAAAAACTGGAGGAAGTAAAGTGTTTTAGATATCTGGGAGTGGATCTGGCAGTGGATGGAACCATGGAAGCGGAAGTGAATCATAGGGTGGGGGAGGGGGCGAAAATCCTGGGAGCCTTGAAGAATGTGTGGAAGTCGAGAACATTATCTCGGAAAGCAAAAATGGGTATGTTTGAAGGATTAGTGGTTCCAACAATGTTGTATGGTTGCGAGGCGTGGGCTATGGATAGAGTTGTGCGCAGGAGGGTGGATGTGCTGGAAATGAGATGTTTGAGGACAATGTGTAGTGTGAGGTGGTTTGATCGAGTAAGTAATATAAGGGTAAGAGAGATGTGTGGAAATAAAAAGAGCGTGGTTGAGAGAGCAGAAGAGGGTGTTTTAAAATGGTTTGGGCACATGGAGAGAATGAGTGAGGAAAGATTGACCAAGAGGATATATGTGTCGGAGGTCGAGGTAATGAGAAGTGGGAGACCAAATTGGAGGTGGAAAGATGGAGTGAAAAAGATTTTGTGTGATCGGGGCCTGAACATGCAGGAGGGTGAAAGGAGGGCAAGGAATAGAGTGAATTGGATTGATGTGGTATACCGGGGTTGACGTGCTGTCAGTGGATTGAATCAGGGCATGTGAAGCGTCTGGGGTAAACCATGGAAAGTTGTGTGGGGCCTGGATGTGGAAAGGGAGCTGTGGTTTCGGGCATTATTGCATGACAGCTAGAGACTGAGTGTGAACGAATGGGGCCTTTGTTGTCTTTTCCTAGTGCTACCTCGCACACATGAGGGGGGAGGGGGATGGTATTCCATGTGTGGCGAGGTGGCGATGGGAATGAATAAAGGCAGACAGTGTGGATTGTGTGCATGGGTATATATGTATGTGTCTGTGTGTGTATATATATGTGTACATTGAGATGTATAGGTATGTATATTTGCGTGTGTGGACGTTTATGTATATACATTGTGTATGGGGGTGGGTTGAGCCATTTCTTTCGTCTGTTTCCTTGCGCTACCTCGCAAACGTGGGAGACAGTGACAAAGCAAAATAAATATAAATAAATACTTAGCAGAGTGTACCATAAGTTAACAATCCTGTTGAAGTAAAGGTACTTTGCTTTGTTTGAGGTTAATCATTAGCCCATGATATGTATCCATTACTACGAGTAAAATCAGATGAATCAAGTCTTAGGTAATTTGATAGATCAAGATTATATAATCCTTTGATCATTATGAATGATAATATTAGACCACCTCTTAACCTTCTCTTTTCTAAGTTAAGGAGATTCAAGTAGTATGATCTCATTTTGTACAATTTGATTCTCAGTCTAGGAATCATCTTGGTTGCTCAAGGCTGTACTCTCTCAATCCTTTTTTTTTTATATACTTAATTGCTGTTTCCAGCATGAGCGAGGTAGCACCAGGAAACAGACAAAGAATGGCCCATCCTCATATACCCATATATATACATAAATGCCCATACATGCACATATGCATACATATACATACACATAAACAGACATATACATATATACACAAGTACATATTCATGCTTGCCTTCATCCATTTTGCAGCGCTACCCCGCCCCAAAGGAAACAACATCGTAGCGCCAGGAAAACAGACAAAAAATGCCACATTTGTTCACACTCATCTCTAGCTGTCATGTGTAATGCATCGAAACCGCAGCTCCCTATCCACATCTAGGCTGCACAGACTCTGTCATGGTTTATCCAAGACGTTTCACATACCCAGTTTCACTCCACTGACAGCACATCGTCCTGCTATACCACATCATTTCAGTTCACTCTGTTCCTTGCATGCCTCTCACCCTCCAGTACATCCAGGCCCTGATCACTCAAAATCTTTTTCACCCCATCCTTCCACCTCCAATTTAGTCTCCTGCTTCTCCTTGTTCCCTCCACCTCTGACACATATATCCTCTTTGTCAATCTTTCCTCACTCATTCTCTCCATATATCCAAACCATTTATATCCTCTTTGTCAATCTTTCCTCATTCATTCTCTCCATATATCCAAACCATTTCAACACACTGTCTTCTGCTCTTTCAAATACACTTTTTATTTCCACACATCTCTCTTACCCTTATATTACTTACTTGATCAAACTACCTCACACCACATACTGTCACAGACTCTTTCATGGTGTATCCATGACGTTTCACATACCCTGTTTCACTCCAATGACAGCACATCGATCCTGGTATACCACATCATTCCAGTTCACTCTGTTCCTTGCATGCCTCTCACCCTCCTGTATGTCCAGGCCATGATCACTCAAAATCTTTTTCACTCCATCCTTCCACCTCCAATTTAGTCTCCTGCTTCTCCTTGTTCCCTCCACTTCCGACACATATATCCTCTTTATCAATCTTTCCTCACTCATTCTCTCCATGTATCCAAACCATTTATATCATCTTTGTCTATCTTTCCTCGCTCATTCACTCCATATATCCAAACCATTTCAACACACTGTCTTCTGCTCTTTCAAACACACTCTTTTTAATTCCACACATCTCTCTTACCCTTATATTACTTACTTGATCAAACCACGTCACACCACATACTGTCACAGACTCTTTCATGGTTTATCCAAGACATTTCATATACCCTGTTTTACTCCAGTGACAGCGCATCGATCCTGGTATACCACATCATTCCAGTTCACTCTGTCCTTGCATGCCTCTCACCCTCCTGTATGTCCAGGCCCTGATCACTCAAAATCCTTTTCACTCCATCCTTCCACCTCCAATTTAGTCTCCTGCTTCTCCTTGTTCCCTCCACCTGCGACACATATATCCTCTTTGTCAATCTTTCCTCACTCATTCTCTCCATATATCCAAACCATTTATATCCTTTTTGTCAATCTTACCTCACTCATTCTTTCCATATATCCAAACCATTTCAACACACCGTCTTCTGCTCTTTCAAACACACTCTTTTTATTTCCACACATCTCTCTTACCCTTATGTTACTTACTTGATCAAACCACCTCTCACCACATACTGTCCTCAAACATTTCATTTCCAACACATCCACCTTCCTCTGTACAACCCAATCTATAGCCCATGCCTTGCAACCATAAAACATTGTTGGAACTACTATTCCTTCAAACTTATCCGTTTTTGCTCCGAGTTAACGTTATCTCCTTCCACTCATTCTTCATGGCTCCCAGAACCTTTGACCCCTCCTTCAACCTGTGACTCACTTCTGCTCCCATGGTTCCATTCGCTGCCTAGTCCATTCCTAGGTATCTAAAACACTGCACTTCATCCAATATTTTTCCAATCAAACTTTTTTTTTTTTTTTATTATACTTTGTCGCTGTCTCCCGCGTTTGCGAGGTAGCGCAAGGAAACAGACGAAAGAAATGCCCCCCCCCCCATACACATGTATATACATACGTCCACACACGCAAATATACATACCTACACAGCTTTCCATGGTTTACCCCAGACGCTTCACATGCCCTGCTTCAATCCACTGACAGCACGTCAACCCCGGTATACCACATCGCTCCAATTCACTCTATTCCTTGCCCTCCTTTCACCCTCCTGCATGTTCAGGCCCCGATCACACAAAATCTTTTTCACTCCATCTTTCCACCTCCAATTTGGTCTCCCTCTTCTCCTTGTTCCCTCCACCTCCGACACATATATCCTCTTGGTCAATCTTTCCTCACTCATCCTCTCCATGTGCCCAAACCACTTCAAAACACCCTCTTCTGCTCTCTCAACCACGCTCTTTTTATTTCCACACATCTCTCTTACCCTTACGTTACTCACTCGATCAAACCACCTCACACCACACACTGTCCTCAAACATCTCATTTCCAGCACATTCATCCTCCTGCGCACAACTCTATCCATAGCCCACGCCTCGCAACCATACAACATTGTTGGAACCACCATTCCTTCAAACATACCCATTTTTGCTTTCCGAGATAATGTTCTCGACTTCCACACATTCTTCAAGGCCCCCAGGATTTTCGCCCCCTCCCCCACCCTATGATCCACTTCCGCTTCCATGGTTCCATCCGCTGCCAGATCCACTCCCAGATATCTAAAACACTTCGCTTCCTCCAGTTTTTCTCCATTCAAACTCACCTCCCAATTGACTTGACCCTCACCCCTACTGTACCTAATAACCTTGCTCTTATTCACATTTACTCTTAACTTTCTTCTTCCACAAAAAACCTTACCAAACTACCCCGGGGGATGGGAGAGAAAAAAATATTTTCCCCACGTTCCTAAATGTCTAGAAGGTGACAAAGGGGGAAAACGGGAGCAGGGAGCAAGAAACCCTCCCCTCCTTGTATTTTAACTTTCAAAAAGGGGGAAACAAAAGGGAAGGAGCCCACGCGGGATGCTCATCTTCCTCGAAGGCTAAATTTGGGGGTGTCAAATTTTGGGGGATGAAACCCAAAGGGTTTAGAAAAAAGGAGAGATAATTGGAGGGTTTGAGGAAAGGAACCTGGTTGTTTTGGCTGAGGGGAAACAAGTTTAAGGGGTAAAGGGGAAAAGAGGGGTTTTGGGGGAATGTCTTGGGATAAAGTCGGGGGTTATGAGAGGACAAGAGAAAGGGAAGGGTAGCACTACCATGAAACAGGGGGAATGGAAGATGTGATAGAGTGTAAGAAAGTAGATTCTAGATTGATAGGGGAAAAAGGGAAAGTTGATGGAGAAGATGGGGTTATTTATTGGGCATATGCCCCGGGGGCTGAGAAGAAAGATCATGAAGGGAAGTTTTTGGGAGCAGCGAATAGTTTTTTTAGGGGTTTTGATCACGAGCCCGGGGGTTATATGGAGTGATTTGAATAAAAAGGGTATAATGTGGCATTTTGGGGAATAATTGGAAAAACATGGATGTTCAGTTTTGTAAAGGGAAAATTGGTGAAGATTTTAATTTTATGTGCTGAAAAAGGGACGGTGTTTGGGGAATACCGGGTTTTAAAAAGAAGATATACATAATATTTTATGTAAGTAGGAAGAGGCCAGAAGCATTATTGGTTTACGTTTTAATTGATAGGTGGTGAAAGAAAATTTTTTTGGGATTTTAATGTGCGGAGCGGTGAAAATGGAGGGATTCGACATTATCTTGTGGAGGAAAAGGGTTAAGATTTTAGAGGGTTTTTAGAAAAGGAGAGGAATGTTGGGGTGGGAAAAAGTGGTGAGAGTAAGTGAGCTTGGGGAAAGGGGACTTGTGTGAGGGAAATAAACCCGGGGACACGAGTACAGAAAGGGAAAAAGGGAGAACAAAGGAGGTAAGGGGGGTTGGGGGGGGAATTGGGGTGTATTTAGGGAACAGTGATGGGTTGCGCAAAAGAGCTTGTGGCATAGAAGCATGGGGGGTGGGAAAAATTTGAAATGTATTTATGGTGGGGTTTAAGAAGTAAGATTTTTAGGAAAGAGAAAAGAGAGGCATTTTTGGGCGATTTTTGCAGGGGAAAAAAAGCAAATTTAAATGGGGGATAAATAAAAGAAAGAGACAGGGGGTCAAGAAAAGGTGCAAAAGGTGAAAAAAAACGGGGAAAAGAGAGTTGGGGGGAGCAAAATATCAATTTAAAATTTTTGGTAGAATAAAATGATGTTTTTGGGAAAGGGGGTAAATAAAGTGCATAAGACAGGGGGGCAAATGGGGAAATTCAGTGAAGGGGGCTAATGGGGAGGTGGGTAACGAGTAGTAGGGGATGTGGAAAGGGGAAAGGAGTGAGTATTTTGAAGGTTTTTTGAATTTTGTTTAAAAGATAGAGTGGCAAATTTTAGGGGGTTTTGGTTGAAAGGGGGGTGCCCAAAATGAGAGGGTTAGGGGGGAATTATTTGGGAAACAGAGAAAGGGAGTAAAAGCTTTGCAAAGATGAAAGCCGGCAAAGGGAGCGGGTTTGGATGGGATTTCAGTGGAAATTTTTTAAAAAAGGGGGGGACTGAAATTAATTTAAAAGGTTTTGGGAAGGTTTTAATGTTTTAATATTCAATTTAGGGGCCTGAGGATTGGGAGAATGCTTTTCCCTAGTGCCAAATTTCACAAAGGAAAAGGGGGGAAGATGTGTGCTCAAATTACAGGGGGTATAATTTGTTGAGTATTCCGTTTAAAATTTTATGGTAGGGTTTTGATTGAGAGGGGGAAGGCTTTTTAGAGCATCAGAATGAGGAAAGCAGTGTGGGTTTAGCAGTGGTAAGGATGTGTTGATCAGGTGTTTGCTTTTGAAGAATGTATGTGAGAAAATACTTAGAAAAGCAAATGGATTTGTAGTACTTTTCTTGGGTCCCTGTAGGGTTAGGGTCAAGTAAATTTGGGGGAGGTAATTTTGAATGGAGAAAAACGGGAAGGAAGTAAAGTGTTTTAGATATCGGGGAAAGTGGATCTGGCAGGGGGGATGGAACCAGGGGAAGGGGAATTGAATCTTTGGGTTGGGGGAGGGGGCGAAAATCCGGGGCCCCCTTTGAAGAATTTGGAAGTCGAGAACTTTTATCTGGGAAAAGCAAAAATGGGTATTTTAAGGATTAGTGGTTCCAACAATGTTGTAGGGTTGCGAGGCGTGGGCTTGGATAAGTTGTGCGCAGGAGGGTGGATGTGCTGGAAATGAGATTTTTGGGAGGACAATGTGTATGTAGGTGGTTTGATCGAGTAAGTAATAAAAGGGTTTAAGAGAGATGTGTGGAAAAAAAAAAGCGTGGTTGGAGAGCAGAAGGGGGTGTTTTAAAAGGGTTTGGGGCAAAAGGGAGAGAAGAGTGAGGAAAGATTGACCAAGGGGGAATATGTTTTGGGAGGTCGGGTAATGAAAGTGGGAGCCCAAAATTTGGGAGGTGGAAAAGGGAGTAAAAAAATTTTTTGTGTGATGGGGGCCTTTAAAAAGCAGGGGGGTAAAAGGGAAAGGGCAAGAATAGAGTAAATTTGGATTGATGTGGTATACCGGGGTTACGTCCCTGTCATTGGTTGGGGAACAGGGCATGTGAAGGGGTCGGGGTAAACCATGGAAAGTTTGTGGGGCCTTGGGGAAAAGGGGAGCTGTGGTTTCGGGCATTTTTGCATGAAGCTAAGACTGAGTGGGGAATGAAGGGGGCCTTTGTTTTTTTTTCCTAGGGCACCTCGCCACATGAGGGGGGGGGGGGATGGTATTCCTTTGGGGGCGAGGTGGCGAGGGGAATGAATAAAGGCAGACAGTGTGGATTGTGTGCAGGGGTATTATGTATGTGTCTGTGTTTTGTAAAATATATGTGTACATTGAGATGTATAGGTAGGAAATATTTGCGTGGGGGTGGACTTTTATGTTTTTCTTTGGGTGTAGGGGGGGGGGTTGACCCATTTCTTTGGGCTTTTTTCCTTTTGGGGCTCCCTCCAAACTGGGAGCCAGTGACAAAGCAAAATAAATATAAATAAATATTTAAGCAAGTGTACCAAAGGGAAAACAATCCTGTTAAAAAAGGTACTTTGCTTTTTTTTGAGGTTAATCATTACCCAAATATATGTACCCAAATTACTACGAGTAAATTCAGATAAATCAAGTCTTAGGAAATTTGATAGATAAAGATTTTATAATCCTTTGATCTTTAGGGAAATGATAATATTAGACCCCTTTTAAACCCTTTCCCTTTTTTTAATTTTTAAGGAATTCAAGTATATGATCTCTTTTTAAAGTAAAAATTTTGGGATTCCCCGTCTGGGGAAATTCATCTTGGTTGCCCCAAGGGCCTTACTCTCTCAATCCTTTTTTTATATACTTAATTGCTGTTTCCAGATGACGAGGTTTTCACCAGGGAAAAAACAAAGAATGGCCCATCCTCATATACCCATATATATACATAAATCCCAACATGCACAATGCATACATATACATACACATAAACAGACATATACATTTATACACAATTAAAATATTCTGCTTGCCTTCATCCATTTTGCGCGCAACCCCGGGCCCCCAAAAAAAAAAAACATCGTAGCGCCCGGAAACAGACAAAAAATGCCACATTTGTTCCAAATCATCTCTACTGTCATGTGTAATCATCGAAACCGCAGCTCCCTATCCACACTAGGCTGCACAGACTTTTGTCATGGTTTTTTCCAAGCTTTCACATACCCATTTCCCAATCCACTGACAGCACATCGTCCTGCTATACCACATCATTTCCCTTCACCTTTCCTTTTCATGCCTCTCACCCCCATTTCATCCCCGCCCTGGGTCACCAAAAACTTTTTTACCCCCTCCTTCCACCTCCAATTTTTCTCCTGCTTTTCCTTGTTTTCCCCCACCTCTGACAAAAATATATTTCCCCTTTTTCAAAACTTTCCTCACTCATTCCCCTCCATATATCCAAACCATTTAAAATCCTCTTTGGGCAAACTTTCCTCCTCATTCCTCCATATATCCAAACCTTTCAACACCTGTCTTCGCTCCCTTTTAAAAACAAATTTTTTTTTCCACACAACTCTCTTACCCCTTTTATTACTTACTTGATCAAAATACCTCACACCCCAAACTGTCACAGACCCTTTCATGGTGTATCCAAAGCCTTTTACTACCCTGTTTTCCAAAATCCAATGACAAACACATCGACCTGGTATACCCCATCTTTTCCCGTTCCAAAAAACCTCTGTTCCTTTCATGCCTCTCCCCCCCTGTATTCCAGGCCCTGATCACTCAAAATCTTTTTCACCCCCATCCTTTTTCCAAACCCCCAATTTAGTCCCCCTGCTTCCCTTGTTCCCTCCACTTCCGACACATAATCCTCTTTATCAATCTTTTTCCCCCCTCATTCTCTCCAGTATCCAAACCATTTATATCACTTTGTCTATCTTTTCTCGCTCAATTTTACTCCATAATCCAAACCCTTTCAACACACTGTCTTCTCTCTTTTTAAACACACTCTTTTAATTCCCCACATCTCTCTTTCCCCTTTTATTACTTACTTGATCAAACCACTCACACCACATACGTCACAGACTCTTTCATGGGTTTTTCCAAACTTTCAATACCCGTTTTACCCCCATGACAGGCCCTCGATCCCGGGATACCACATCATTCCAGTTCACTCTGTCCTTGCATGCCTTTTCACCCCCTGTAAAGCCAGGCCATGATTTCCCCCAAAATCCTTTTCACCCCCATCCTTCCACCCCCAATTTAGTCCCTGCTTCTCCTTGTTCCCTCCACCTGCGACCATTAAACCTCTTTGTCAATCTTTTCCCACCTTCCTTTCCAAAAAAATATCCAAACCATTTATATCCTTTTTGGGCAATCTTACCCCCACTCTTTTTTTCCCCTAATCCAAAAACCCTTTCAAAAACAAAAAAACCGTTCTTCTGCCTCCCCTTTAAACACAAATCTTTTTATTTCCACACATCTCTCTTACCCTTATGTTACTTACTTGATCAAACCACCCCCACCACATACTGTCCTCAAACATTTCATTTCCAACACATCCACCTTTCCTTTTTGTAAAACCCCCAATCTATACCCCCATGCCTTGAAACCCCATAAAACATTTTTGGAACTACTATTCCTTCAACTTTTTTCCTTTTTTTGCCCGATTTAACTTTAAACCCCCTTTCCCACCTTTTCTTCTTTGGCCCCCAAACCCCTTTGCCCCCTCCTTCAACCTGTGACTCACTTCTGCTCCCATGGTTCCTTTCGCTGCCAAAGTCCATTCCTGGGTATCTAAAACACTGCACTTCACCCCAATTTTTTTAAATTAAAACTTTTTTTTTTTTTTATTATCCCTTTTTCGCTGCCTCCCCCGTTTGCGAGGTAGCGAAAGGGAAAAACAGACAAAGAAATCCCCCCCCCCCCCTACCATGTAAAAATACTTTACTCCACACACGCAAATATACATACCACACAGCTTTCCATTTTTTACCCCAGAGCTTCACATGCCCTGCTTCAACCACTGCCCAGCACTCAAACCCCGGTAAAAACCACATCGTTCCAATTCACTCTTTTCCTTCCCTCCTTTCACCCTCCTGCATTTTTCAGGCCCCGATCACAAAAATTTTTCACTCCATCTTTCCACCTCCAATTTGGTCCCCCTGTTCTCCTTTTTCCCCTCCACCCCCCGACCATTATCCTTTTGGGTAAATTTTTCCTCACTCATCCTCTCCAGGTGCCCAAACCCCCCTTAAAAACACCCTCTTCTGCTCTCTAAAAACCAAAGGGTTTCCTTTTTTATTTCCACACATCCCCTTTTAAAACCCTTACGTTCTCCCCTTCATCAAACCACCTCACACCACACACTGTCCTAAAACACTCTTTTTCCAGCACATTCATCCTCCTGCCCCACAACTCTATCCATGCCCACCCTCGCAACCAAAACAACATTGTTGGAACCACCATTCCTTAAAACATACCCATTTTTGTTTTCCGAGATAATTTTCTCGACTTCCAACTTTCTTCAAGGCCCCCAGGATTTTCGCCCCCCCCCCCAAACCCTAGACCCCACCCCGCTTCCATGGTTCCACCGCTGCCAGATCCACTCCCAGATACCCAAAAACACTTCCTTCTCCATTTTTCTCCATTCAAACTCACCTCCCAATTGACTTGACCCTCAAACCCCCACTGTACCTAATAACCTTGCTCTTATTCACATTTACCTTAACTTTCTTCTTCCAAAACACTTTTTTCCCAAAATCAGTCCCCCACTTTTGGGATTTCTCACATGAACACCACCAGCGCTGGGATCATCAGCGAACAACAACTGACCACTTTTACAAGCTCTCTCATCCCCAACAGACTTCATACTTGCCCCTCTTTCCAAAAAACCCTTTCATTTACCCCCTAACAACCCCACCATAAACAAATTAAACAACCATGGGGACAAACACACACCCCCGCCCCCAAACCTCCCTTCACTGAGAACCAATCACTTTCCTCTCTTCCTACACGTACACATGCCTTACATCCTCGATAAAAACTTTTCACTGCTTCTAACAACTTTCCTCCCACACCATATATTCTTAATACCTTCCACAGAGCATCTCTATCAACTCTATCATATGCCTTCTCCAGGTCCATAAATGCTACATACAAATCCATTTGCTTTTCTAAGTATTTCTCACATACATTCTTCAAAGCAAACACCTGATCCACACATCCTCTACCACTTCTGAAACCACACTGCTCTTCCCCAATCTGATGCTCTGTACATGCCTTATTTATTTATTATATTTATACTTGACTGCCATTTCCTTCATCAGCAAGGTAGCACAAGAAAACAGAATTTCAACATATACATACATATGAATATATACATACACATGTGCATATTTGTACTTGCTGCCTGCATCCATTCCCGTCGCAACCCTGCCACTCATGAAATAGCATCCATCCTTCCTCCAGCGAGGTAACATCAGGAAAAGACAAAAAGGTCACATTCGTTCACAGCTCCCTTTTCACATCCAGGCCCTACAGACCTTCCCAATTAACTTGTCCCTCAACCCTACTGAACCTAATAACCTTGCTTTTATTCCCATTTACTCCCAACTTTCTCCTTTTACACACTTTACCAAACTTAGTCACCAGCTTCTGCAGCTTCTCACTCGAATTGGCCGCTAGAGCTGTATCATTGGAGGACAATACTGACTCACTTCCCAGGTCCTCTCTTCCCGACAGACTGCATACTCACCCCACTCTCCAAAACTCTTGCATTTACCTCCCTAATCACCCATCCATAAACAAATTAAACATCCATGGGGACATCACACACCCCTGCCTCAGACTGACATTCACTGGGAACCAATTACTCTCCTTTTCCTACTCATACACATGCCTTACATCCTTAGTAAAAACTTGTCACTGCTTCTAGCAACTTAACTCTCACACCATAAACCCTTAAGACCTTCCACAAAACATCTCTATCAACCCTATCATATGCCTTCTCCAGATCCATAAATGCTACATACAAATGCATATGTTTTTCTAAGTACTTCTCACACACATCTGTAAAGCAAACACCTGATCCACACATCTTCTACCACTTCTGAAACCACATTGCTCTTCCCCAGTCTGATGCTGTGTACATGCCTTCACCCTCTTGATCAATACCCTTCCATGTGGTTTCCCAGGAATACTCAACAAACATGCCTCTGTAGTTTGAACACTCACATTTATCCCCTCTGCCTTTGTACATTGGCACTATGCATGCATTCTGCCAATTCTCAAAACTTCGCCATTATTCATACATACACTGAATATCCTTACCAACCAGTCAGCATTACAGCATCCCCTTTCTTAATAAATTCCACTGAAATACCATCCAATCCTGCCCCCTTGCCAGATTTCATCTTCCACAAAGCTTTCACTACCTC
This sequence comes from Panulirus ornatus, assembly GCF_036320965.1. NCBI lineage: Eukaryota > Metazoa > Arthropoda > Malacostraca > Decapoda > Palinuridae > Panulirus > Panulirus ornatus. The sequence goes on from NC_092261.1 coordinate 28,038,980, forward strand.
TTTTCTCTTAACCAAACCATTCTCCCTGACCCCTCTCACTTCACACACCACCCTGACCAAAACACCCTACATCTGCCACTCGATCATCGAACACATTCAACAAACCTTCAGAATACTCACTCCATCATCTTCTCACTTCATCACTACTTGTTATCATCTTCCCATTAGCCCCTTCGCTGAGGTTGCCATTTGTTCCCTTGTCTTACGCACTGTATTTACCTCCTTCCAAAACATCTTTTTGATCTCCCTAAAATTTAATGATACTCTCTCAACCCAACTCTCATTTGCCCTCTTTTTCACCTCTTGCACCTTTCTGTTGACCTCCTGTCTCTTTCTTTTATACATCTCCCACTCAATTGCATTTTTTCCCTGCAAAAATCGTCCAAATGCCTCTCTCTTCTCTTTCTCTAATAATCTTACTTCTTCATCCCACCACTCACTACCCTTTCTAATCTGCCTACCTCCCACGCTTCTCATGCCACAAGCATCTTTTGTGCAAGCCATCACTGGCTCCCTAAATACATCCCATTCCTCCCCCACTCCCCTTACTTCCATTGTTCTCACCTTTTTCCATTCTGTACTCAGTCTCTCTGGTACTTCCTCACACAGGTCTCCTTCCCAAGCTCACTTACTCTCACCACCCTCTTCACCCCAACATTCACTCTTCTTTTCTGAAAACCCATACAAATCTTCACCTTCGCCTCCACAAGATAATGATCAGACATCCCTCCAGTTGCACCTCTCAGCACATTAACATCCAAAAGTCTCTCTTTCGCGCGCCTGTCAATTAAACACGTAATCCAATAACGCTCTCTGGCCATCTCTCCTACTTACATACGTATACTTATGTATATCTCGCTTTTTAAACCAGGTATTTCCCCAATCATCAGTCCTTTTTCAGCACATAAATCTACAAGCTCTTCACCATTTCTGTTTACAACACTGAACACCCATGTACACCAATTATTCCCTCAAAACTGCTACATTACTGTTGCTACTTATTTTTTAAATTAATAGAAATTGATTTGTGAGACTTCGGGAAGCCAATTTATTATACAGATTATTTTTTAATAATCATGGTAGACATGATTAAGGATGGATTAGGTTTTTATTTGCTATTCTCATTAAAGGCATTTGGTATGTTACTAAAGACCTTTAAAACTATGCATTAGTCGTAACTTAATACAAATAATGAATAACTATTTTATGTCCTTGTTCAATGACATTTCAGATACTGATCCTGAGAATCCATGATTTTATTGATGATGGAAAACTTTTGGATATATGCTCAAGCAAAGAAGGAAACTGGAATATTTCAATGGGTATTAAAGAGAATCCTTGTTTAAGAGACCTTCTTAGCACTCCAGGGAGAGATTTCTTGAATTTCTGCTAGAAGTTTTTCACTTTGCTTAAAGTAAGGTTAGTAAGTGTAATTTGTTCAGAGAAATACAGAATCCAAGAAAGCTTGAATGAATCTCACTTTAGGTTAATGTACTTAATACACCTTTTGCCAAATAAACTAAGGCTTGGATTTGGTTATGTTAGTCGTGTTTTGACAAGATGAATGCATTATTGTAACCTAGGATGTATTACATTTGGTTATTCATTTGTTTTAGTTATTTATAGTTACCCAAGGACCTCTTTCCAAAGGCTCCTGCAACCCAGTGTTACACTGCTTTCTGGAAGAAGGTAAATAGGGTGCGTAAGACAAGGGAGCAAATGGGAACTTCAGTGAAGGGCGTAAATGGGGAGGTGATAACAAGTAGTGGTGATGTGAGAAGGAGATGGAATGAGTATTTTGAAGGTTTGTTGAATGTGTCTGATGACAGAGAGGCAGATATAGGGTGTTTGGGTCGAGGTGGTGTGCAAAGTGAGAGGGTTAGGGAAAATGATTTGGTAAACAGAGAAGAGGTAGTAAAAGCTTTGCGGAAGATGAAAGCCGGCAAGGCAGCAGGTTTGGATGGTATTGCAGTGGAATTTATTAAAAAAGGGGGTGACTGTATTGTTGACTGGTTGGTAAGGTTATTTAATGTATGTATGACTCATGGTGAGGTGCCTGAGGATTGGCGGAATGCGTGCATAGTGCCATTGTACAAAGGCAAAGGGGATAAGAGTGAGTGCTCAAATTACAGAGGTATAAGTTTGTTGAGTATTCCTGGTAAATTATATGGGAGGGTATTGATTGAAAGGGTGAAGGCATGTACAGAGCATCAGATTGGGGAAGAGCAGTGTGGTTTCAGAAGTGGTAGAGGATGTGTGGATCAGGTGTTTGCTTTGAAGAATGTATGTGAGAAATACTTAGAAAAGCAAATGGATTTGTATGTAGCATTTATGGATCTGGAGAAGGCATATGATAGAGTTGATAGAGATGCTCTGTGGAAGGTATTAAGAATATATGGTGTGGGAGGCAAGTTGTTAGAAGCAGTGAAAAGTTTTTATCGAGGATGTAAGGCATGTGTACGTGTAGGAAGAGAGAAAAGTGATTGGTTCTCAGTGAATGTAGGTTTGCGGCAGGGGTGTGTGATGTCTCCATGGTTGTTTAATTTGTTTATGGATGGGGTTGTTAGGGAGGTAAATGCAAGAGTCTTGGAAAGAGGGGCAAGTATGAAGTCTGTTGGGGATGAGAGAGCTTGGGAAGTGAGTCAGTTGTTGTTCGCTGATGATACAGCGCTGGTGGCGGATTCATGTGAGAAACTGCAGAAGCTGGTGACGGAGTTTGGTAAAGTGTGTGGAAGAAGAAAGTTAAGAGTAAATGTGAATAAGAGCAAGGTTATTAGGTACAGTAGGGTTGAGGGTCAAGTCAATTGGGAGGTGAGTTTGAATGGTGAAAAACTGGAGGAAGTGAAGTGTTTTAGATATCTGGGAGTGGATCTGTCAGCGGATGGAACCATGGAAGCGGAAGTGGATCATAGGGTGGGGGAGGGGGCGAAAATTTTGGGAGCCTTGAAAAATGTGTGGAAGTCGAGAACATTATCCCGGAAAGCAAAAATGGGTATGTTTGAAGGAATAGTAGTTCCAACAATGTTGTATGGTTGCGAGGCGTGGGCTATGGATAGAGTTGTGCGCAGGAGGATGGATGTGCTGGAAATGAGATGTTTGAGGACAATGTGTGGTGTGAGGTGGTTTGATCGAGTAAGTAACGTAAGGGTAAGAGAGATGTGTGGAAATAAAAAGAGCGTGGTTGAGAGAGCAGAAGAGGGTGTTTTAAAATGGTTTGGGCACATGGAGAGAATGAGTGAGGAAAGATTGACCAAGAGGATATATGTGTCGGAGGTGGAGGGAACGAGGAGAAGAGGGAGACCAAATTGGAGGTGGAAAGATGGAGTGAAAAAGATTTTGTGTGATCGGGGCCTGAACATGCAGGAGGGTGAAAGGAGGGCAAGGAATAGAGTGAATTGGAGCGATGTGGTATACAGGGGTTGACGTGCTGTCAGTGGATTGAATCAAGGCATGTGAAGCGTCCGGGGTAAACCATGGAAAGCTGTGTAGGTATGTATATTTGTGTGTGTGGACGTGTGTATGTACATGTGTATGGGGGGGGTTGGGCCATTTCTTTCGTCTGTTTCCTTGCGCTACCTCGCAAACGCGGGAGACAGCGACAAAGTATAAAAAAAAAAAAAAAAAAAAAAAAAAATATATATATATATATATATATATATATATATATATATATATATATATATATATATATATATATATATATATTTTTTGCTTTGTCGCTGTCTCCCGCGTTTGCGAGGTAGCACAAGGAAACAGACGAAAGAAATGGCCCAACCCACCCCCATACACATGCCTTGATTCAATCCACTGACAGCACGTCAACCCCGGTATACCACATCGCTCCAATTCACTCTATTCTTTGCCCTCCTTTCACCCTCCTGCATGTTCAGCCCCCGATCACACAAAATCTTTTTCACTCCATCTTTCCACCTCCAATTTGGTCTCCCTCTTCTCCTTGTTCCCTCCACCTCCGACACATATATCCTCTTGGTCAATCTTTCCTCACTCATTCTCTCCATGTGACCAAACCATTTCAAAACACCCTCTTCTGCTCTCTCAACCACGCTCTTTTTATTTCCACACATCTCTCTTACCCTTACGTTACTTACTCGATCAAACCACCTCACACCACACATTGTCCTCAAACATCTCATTTCCAGCACATCCATCCTCCTGGGTACAACTCTATCCATAGTCCACGCCTCGCAAACATACAACATTGTTGGAACCACTATTCCTTCAAACATACCCATTTTTGCTTTCCGAGATAATGTTCTCGACTTCCACACATTCTTCAAGGCTCCCAGAATTTTCGCCCCCTCCCCCACCCTATGATCCACTTCCGCTTCCATGGTTCCATCCACTGCCAGATCCACTCCCAGATATCTAAAACACTACACTTCCTCCAGTTTTTCCCCATTCAAACTCACCTCCCAGTTGAATTGACCCTCAACCCTACTGTACCTAATAACCTTGCTCTTATTCACATTTACTCTTAACTTTCTTCTTTCACACACTTTGTTGTTCGCTGATGATACAGCGCTGGTGGCTGATATATATATATATATATATTCATTTCGATTCGCCATTTCCCGCATTTGCGAGGTAGCATTAAGAACAGAGAACTGGGCCTTAGAGGGAAAATCCTCACCTGGCCCCCTTCTCTGTTCCTTCTTTTGGAAAATTAAAAAAAAACGAGAGGGGAGGATTTCCAGCCACCCGCTCCCTCCCCTTTTAGTCGCCTTCTACGACACGCAGGGAATACGTGGGAAGTATTCTTTCTCCCTTATCCCCAGGGATAATATATATATATATATATATATATATATATATATATATATATATATATATATATATATTTTTTTTTTTTGCTTTGTCGCTGTCTCCCGCGTTTGCGAGGTAGCGCAAGGAAACAGACGAAAGAAATGGCCCAACCCACCCCCATACACATGTATATACATACGTCCACACACGCAAATATACATACCTACACAGCTTTCCATGATTTACCCCAGATGCTTCACATGCCTTGATTCAATCCACTGACAGCACGTCAACCCCGGTATACCACATCGCTCCAATTCACTCTATTCCTTGCCCTCCTTTCACCCTCCTGCATGTTCAGGCCCCGATCACACAAAATCTTTTTCACTCCATCTTTCCACCTCCAATTTGGTCTCCCTCTTCTCCTCGTTCCCTCCACCTCCGACACATATATCCTCTTGGTCAATCTTTCCTCACTCATTCTCTCCATGTGCCCAAACCATTTCAAAACAACCTCTTCTGCTCTCTCAACCACGCTCTTTTTATTTCCACACATCTCTCTTACCCTTACGTTACTTACTCGATCAAACCACCTCACACCACACATTGTCCTCAAACATCTCATTTCCAGCACATCCATCCTCCTGCGCACAACTCTATCCATAGCCCACGCCTCGCAACCATACAACATTGTTGGAACCACTATTCCTTCAAACATACCCATTTTTGCTTTCCGAGATAATGTTCTCGACTTCCACACATTCTTCAAGGCTCCCAGAATTTTCGCCCCCTCCCCCACCCTATGAACCACTTTCGCTTCCATGGTTCCATCCGCTGCCAGATCCACTCCCAGATATCTAAAACACTTCACTTCCTCCAGTTTTTCTCCATTAAAAACTCACCTCCCAATTGACTTGACCCTCAACCCTACTGTACCTAATAACCTTGCTCTTATTCACATTTACTCTTAACTTTCTTCTTTCACACACTTTACCAAACTCAGTCACCAGCTTCTGCAGTTTCTCACATGAATCAGCCACCAGCGCTGTATCATCAGCGAACAACAACTGACTCACTTCCCAAGCTCTCTCATCCCCAACAGACTTCATACTTGCCCTTCTTTCCAAAACTCTTGCATTCACCTCCCTCACAACCCCATCCATAAACAAATTAAACAACCATGGAGACATCACACACCCCTGCCGCAAACCTACATTCACTGAGAACCAATCACTTTCCTCTCTTCCTACACGTACACATGCCTTACATCCTCGATAAAAACTTTTCACTGCTTCTAACAACTTTCCTCCCACACCATATATTCTTAATACCTTCCACAGAGCATCTCTATCAACTCTATCATATGCCTTCTCCAGATCCATAAATGCTACATACAAATCCATTTGCTTTTCTAAGTATTTCTCACATACATTCTTCAAAGCAAACACCTTATCCACACATCCTCTACCACTTCTGAAACCACACTGCTCTTCCCCAATCTGATGCTCTGTACATGCCTTCACCCTCTCAATCAATACCCTCCCATATAATTTACCAGGAATACTCAACAAACTTATACCTCTGTAATTTGAGCACTCACTCTTATCCCCTTTGCCTTTGTACAATGGCACTATGCGCGCATTCCGCCAATCCTCAGGCACCTCACCATGAGTCATACGTACATTAAATAACCTTACCAACCAGTCAACAATACAGTCACCCCCTTTTTTAATAAATTCCACTGCAATACCATCCAAACCTGCTGCCTTGCCGGCTTTCATCTTCCGCAAAGCTTTTACTACCTCTTCTCTTTTTACCAAATCATTTTCCCTAACCCTCTCACTTTGCACACCACCTCGACCAAAACACCCTATATCTGCCACTTTATCATCAAACACATTCAACAAACCTTCAAAATACTCACTCCATCTCCTTCTCACATCACCACTACTTGTTATCACCTCCCCATATTATATATATATATATATATATATAGGGGAGAAAGAATACTTCCCACGTATTCCCTGCGTGTCATAGAAGGCGACTAAAAGGGGAGGGAGCGGGGGGCTGGAAATCATTAAATTTTAGGGAGAATAAAAAGATGTTCTGGAAGGAGGTAAATAAAGTGCGTAAGACAAGGGAGCAAATGGGAACTTCAGTGAAGGGCGCAAATGGGGAGGTGATAACAAGTAGTGGTGATGTGAGAAGGAGATGGAGTGAGTATTTCGAAGGTTTGTTGAATGTGTTTGATGATAGAGAGGCAGATATAGGGTGTTTTGGTTGAGGTGGTGGGCAAAGTGAGAGGGTTAGGGAAAATGATTTGGTAAACAGAGAAGAGGTAGTGAAAGCTTTGCGGAAGATGAAAGCCGGCAAGGCAGCATGTTTGGATGGTATTGCAGTGGAATTTATTAAAAAAGGGGGTGACTGTATTGTTGACTGGTTGGTAAGGTTATTTAATGTATGTATGACTCATGGTGAGGTGCCTGAGGATTGGCGGAATGCGTGCATAGTGCCATTGTACAAAGGCAAAGGGGATAAGAGTGAGTGCTCAAATTACAGAGGTATAAGTTTGTTGAGTATTCCTGGTAAATTATATGGGAGGGTATTGATTGAGAGGGTGAAGGCATGTACAGAGCATCAGATTGGGGAAGAGCAGTGTGGTTTCAGAAGTGGTAGAGGATGTGTAGATGAGGTGTTTGCTTTGAAGAATGTATGTGAGAAATACTTAGAAAAGCAAATGGATTTGTATGTAGCATTTATGGATCTGGAGAAGGCATATGATAGAGTTGATAGAGATGCTCTGTGGAAGGTATTAAGAATATATGGTGTGGGAGGCAAGTTGTTAGAAGCAGTGAAAAGTTTTTATCGAGGAGGTAAGGCATGTGTACGTGTAGGAAGAGAGGAAAGTGATTGGTTCTCAGTGAATGTAGGTTTGCGGCAGGGGTGTGTGATGTCTCCATGGTTGTTTAATTTGTTTATGGATGGGGTTGTTAGGGAGGTAAATGCAAGAGTTTTGGAAAGAGGGGCAAGTATGAAGTCTGTTGGGGATGAGAGAGCTTGGGAAGTGAGTCAGTTGTTGTTCGCTGATGACACAGCGCTGGTAGCTGATTCATGTGTGAAACTGCAGAAGCTGGTGACTGAGTTTGGTAAAGTGTGTGGAAGAAGAAAGTTAAGAGTAAATGTGAATAAGAGCAAGGTTATTAGGTACAGTAGGGTTGAGGGTCAAGTCAATTGGGAGGTGAGTTTGAATGGAGAAAAACTGGAGGAAGTGAAGTGTTTTAGATATCTGGGAGTGGATCTGGCAGCGGATGGAACCATAGAAGCGGAAGTGGATCATTGGGTGGGGGAGGGGGCGAAAATGCTGGGGGCCTTGAAGAATGTGTGGAAGTCGAGAACATTATCTCGGAAAGCAAAAATGGGTATGTTTGAAGGAATAGTGGTTCCAACAATGTTGTATGGTTGCGAGGCGTGGGCTATGGATAGAGTTGTGCGCAGGAGGATGGATGTGCTGGAAATGAGATGTTTGAGGACAATGTGTGGTGTGAGGTGGTTTGATCGAGTGAGTAACGTAAGGGTAAGAGAGATGTGTGGAAATAAAAAGAGCGTGGTTGAGAGAGCAGAAGAGGGTGTTTTGAAGTGGTTTGGGCACATGGAGAGGATGAGTGAGGAAAGATTGACCAAGAGGATATATGTGTCGGAGGTGGAGGGAACAAGGAGAAGAGGGAGACCAAATTGGAGGTGGAAAGATGGAGTGAAAAAGATTTTGTGTGATCGGGGCCTGAACATGCAGGAGGGTGAAAGGAGGGCAAGGAACAGAGTGAATTGGAGCGATGTGGTATACCGGGGCTGACGTGCTGTCAGTGGATTGAATCAAGGCATGTGAAGCGTCTGGGGTAAACCATGGAAAGCTGTGTAGGTATGTATATTTGCGTGTGTGGACGTATGTATATAATGTGTATGGGGGGGGTTGGGCCATTTCTTTCGTCTGTTTCCTTGCGCTACCTCGCAAACGCGGGAGACAGCGACAAAGTATAAAAAAAGAAAAAAAAAAAAATATATATATATATATATATATATATATATATATATATATATATATATATTCCATACATTGTGTTTATATGAGCAAAGAGACTGATGTCTTTGTTGCTGGTTAATTCTGCTACTTTTATGTATTTATTTATTTATTTTACTTTGTTGCTGTTTCCTGCGTTAGCGAGGTAGCGCAAGGAAACAGACGAAGGAATGGCCCAACCTACCCAAACACACATGTATAGACATACACATCCACACACGCAAATATACATACCTGTACATCTCAACGTATACATATATATACACACACAGACATATACATATATACACATGTACATAATTCGTACTGATTACCTTTATTCATTCCCATCGCCACCCCGCCACACATGAAAATAACAACTCCCTCCCCCCCGCATGTGCATGAGGTAGCGCTAGGAAAAGACAACAAAGGCCACATTCGTTCACACTCAAGTCTCTAGCTGTCATGTAATAATGCACTGAAACCACAGCTCCCTTTCCACATCCAGGCCCCACAGAACTTTCCATGGTTTACCCCAGACGCTTCACATGCCCTAGTTCAATCCATTGACAGCACGTTGACCCCTGGTATACCACATCGTTCCAGTTCACTCTATTCTTTGCATGCCTTTCACCCTCCTGCATGTTCAGGCCCCGATCACTCAAAATCTTTTTCACTCCATCTTTCCACCTCCAATTTGGTCTCCCACTTCTCCTCCTTCCTTCCACCTCTGACACATATATCCTCTTTGTCAATCTTTCCTCACTCATTCTCTCCATGTGACCAAACCATTTCAAAACACCCTCTTCTGCTCTCTCAACCACACTCTTTTTATTACTACACATCTCTCTTACCCTATTATTACTTACTCGATCAAACCACCTCACACCACATATTGTCCTCAAACATTTCATTTCCAGTACATCCACCCGCCTGCGAACAACTCTATTTATAGCCCACGCCTCGCAACCATATAAGATTGTTGGAACCACTATTCCTTCAAACATACCCATTTTTGCTTTCCGAGATAATGTTCTCGACTCCCACACATTCTTCAATGCTCCCGGAACTTTTGGGGCCTCCCCCACCCTATGATTCACTTCCGCTTCCTTGGTTCCATCCACTCCCTGATATCTAAAACACTTCACTTCCTCCAGTTTTTCTCATTTAAACTTATCTCCCAAGTGACTTATTCCTCAACCCTACTGTACCTAATAACCTTGCTCTTATTTACATTCACTCTCAGCTTTCTTCTTTCACACACTTTACCAAACTTAGTCACCAGCTTCTGCAGTTTCTCACCTGAATCAGCCACCAGCGCTGTATCATCAGTGAACAACAACTGACTCACTTCCCAAGCTCTCTCATCCACAACAGACTGCATACTTGCCCCTCTTTCCAAAACTCTTGCATTCACCTCTCTAACAACCCCATCCATAAACAAATTAAACAACCATGGAGACATCATACACCCCTGCCACAAACCAACATTCACTGAGAACCAATCACTTTCCTCTCTTCCTGTACGTACACATGCCTTACATCCTCTATAAAAACTTTTCACTGCTTCTAACAACTTGCCTCTCACACCATATATTCTTAATACCTTCCACAGAGCATCTCTATCAGTTCTATTGTATGCCTTCTCCAGATCCATAAATGCTACATACAAATCCATTTGATTTTCTAGATAAGTATTTCTCACATACATTCCCCAAAGCAAACACCTGATCCACACATCCTCTACCACTTCTGAAACCACACTGCTCTTCCCCAATCTGATGCTCTGTACATGCCTTCAACCGCTCAATCAATACCCTCCCATATAATTTCCCAGGAATACTCAGCAAATTTATACCTCTGTAATTTGAGCACTCACTTTTATCCCCTTTGCCTTTGTACAGTGGCACTATGTAAGCATTCCGCCAATCCTCAAGCACCTCACCGTGAGTCATACGCACATTAAATAACCTTATCAACCAGTCATCAGTACAGTCACCCCAATTTTTGATAAATTCCATTGCAATACCATCCAAACCCGCTGCCTTGCCGGCTTTCATCTTCCGCAAAGCTTTTACTACCTCTTCTCTGTTTACCAAATCAATCTCCCTAACCCTCTCACTTTGCACACCACCTTGACCAAAACACCCTATATCTGCCACTCTATCATCAAACACATTCAACAAACCTTCAAAATACTCACTCCATCTCCTCACATCACCACTACTTGTTATCATCTTCCCATTAGCCCCCTTCGCTGAGGTTGCCATTTGTTCCCTTGTCTTACGCACTGTATTTACCTCCTTCCAAAACATCTTTTTGATCTCCCTAAAATTTAATGATACTCTCTTATCCCAACTCTCATTTGCCCTCTTTTTCACCTCTTGTACCTTTCTCTTGACCTCCTGCCTCTTTCTTTTATACATCTCCCAGTCATTTGCAGTATTTCCCTGCAAAAATCGTCCAAAAGCCTCTCTCTTCTCTTTCACTAATAATCTTACTTCTTCATCCCACCACTCACTACCCTTTCTAATCTGCCTACCTCCCACGCTTCTCATGCCACAAGCATCTTTTGTGCAAGCCATCACTGCTTCCCTAAATACATCCCATTCCTCCCCCACTCCCCTTACTTCCATTGTTCTCACCTTTTTCCATTCTGTACTCAGTCTCTCCTGGTACTTCCTCACACAGGTCTCCTTCCCAAGCTCACTTACTCTCACCACTCTCTTCACCCCAACATTCTCTCTTGTTTTCTGAAAACCTCTACAAATCTTCACCTTCGCCTCCACAAGATAATGATCAGACATCCCCCCAGTTGCACCTCAGCACATTAACATCCAAAAGTCACTCGTGCGCCTATTGATTAATTCGTAATCCAATAACGCTCTCTGGCCATCTCTCCTACTTACATACGTATACTTATGTATATCTTTCTTTTTTTTTATTTTTTATTTTTGTCGCTGTCTCCCGCATTTGCGAGGTAGCGCAAGGAAACAGACGAAAGAAATGGCCCAACCCACCCCCATACACATGTATATACATACACGTCCACCCACGCAAATATACATACCTACACAGCTTTCCATGGTTTACCCCAGACGCTTCACATGCCCTGATTCAGTCCACTGACAGCACGTCAACCCCGGTATACCACATCGATCCAATTCACTCTATTCCTTGCCCACCTTTCACCCTCCTGCATGGTCAGGCCCTGATCACACAAAATCTTTTTCACTCCATCTTTCCACCTCCAATTTGGTCTCCCACTTCTCCTCGTTCCCTCCACCTCTGACACATATATCCTCTTGGTCAGTCTTTCCTCACTCATTCTCGCCATGTGCCCAAACCATTTCAAAACACCCTCTTCTGCTCTCTCAACCACGCTCTTTTTATTTCCACACATCTCTCTTACTCGTACGTTACTTACTCGATCAAACCACCTCACACCACACATTGTCCTCAAACATCTCATTTCCAGGACATCCACCCTCCTGTGCACAACTCTATCCATAGCCCACGCCTCGCAACCGTACAAAATTGTTGGAACCACTATTCCTTCAAACATACCCATTTTTGCTTTCCGAGATAATGTTCTCGACTTCCACACATTCTTCAAGGCTCCCAGGATTTTCGCCCCCTCCCCCACCCTATGATCCACTTCCGCTTCCATGGTTCCATCTGCTGCCAGATCCACTCCCAGATATCTAAAACACTTTACTTCTTCCAGTTTTCCCCATTCAAACTTACCTCCCAGTTGACTTGACCCTCAACCCTACTGTACCTAATAACCTTGCTCTTATTCACATTTACTCTTAACTTTCTTCTTTCACACACTTTACCAAACTCAGTCACTAGCTTCTGCAGTTTCTCACATGAATCAGCCACCAGCGCTGTATCATCAGCGAACAACAACTGACTCACTTCCCAAGCTCTCTCATCCACAACAGACTTCATACTTGCCCCTCTTTCCAAAACTCTTGCATTCACCTCCCTAACAACCCCATCCATTAACAAATTAAACAACCATGGAGACATCACACATCCCTGCAGCAAACCTACATTCACCTAGAACCAATCACTTTCCTCTCTTCCTGCATGTACACATGCCTTACATCCTCGATAAAAACTTTTCACTGCTTCTAACAACTTGCCTCACACACCATATATTCTTAATACCTTCCACAGAGCATCTCTATCAACTCTTATCATATGCCTTCTCCAGATCCATAAATGCTACATACAAATCCATTTGCTTTTCTAAGTATTTCTCACATACATTCTTTAAAGCAAACACCTGATCCACACATCCTCTACCACTTCTGAAACCACACTGCTCTTCCCCAATCTGATGCTCTGTACATGCCTTCACCCTCTCAATCAATACCCTCCCATATAATTGACCAGGAATACTGAACAAACTTATACCTCTGAAATTTGAGCACTCACTCTTATCCCCTTTGCCTTTGTACAATGGCACTATGCACGCATTCTGCCAATCCTCAGGCACCTCACCATGAGTCATACATACATTAAATAACCTTACCAACCAGTCAATAATACAGTCACCCCCTTTTTTAATAAATTCCACTGCAATACCATCCAAACCTGCTGCCTTGCCGGCTTTCATCTTCTGCAAAGCTTTTACTACCTCTTCTCTGTTTACGAAATCATTTTCACTAACCCTCTCACTTTGCACACCACATCGACCAAAACACTCTATATCTGCCACTCTATCATCAAACACATTCAACAAACCTTCAAAATACTCACTGCATCTCCTTCTCACATCACCACTTCTTGTTATCACCTCCCCATTTGCGCCCTTCACTGAAGTTCCCATTTGCTCCCATGTCTTACGCACTTTATTTACCTCCTTCCAGAACATCTTTTTATTCTCCCTAAAATTTAATGATACTCTCTCAACCCAACTCTCATTTGCCCTCTTTTTCACCTCTTGCACCTTTCTGTTGACCTCCTGTCTCTTTCTTTTATACATCTCCCACTCAATTGCATTTTTTCCCTGCAAAAATCGTCCAAATGCCTCTCTCTTCTCTTTCTCTAATAATCTTACTTCTTCATCCCACCACTCACTACCCTTTCTAATCAACCCACCTCCCACTCTTCTCATGCCACAAGCAACTTTTGCGCAATCCATCACTGATTCCCTAAATACATCCCATTCCTCCCCCACTCCCCTTACTTCCATTGTTCTCACCTTTTTCCATTCTGTACTCAGTGTCTCCTGGTACTTCCTCACACAAGTCTCCTTCCCAAGCTCACTTACTCTCACCACCCTCTTCACCCCAACATTCACTCTTCTTTTCTGAAAACCCATACAAATCTTCACCTTAGCCTCCACAAGATAATGATCAGACATCCCTCCAGTTGCACCTCTCAGCACATTAACAGCCAAAAGTCTCTCTTTCGCGCGCCTGTCAATTAACACGTAATCCAATAACGCTCTCTGGCCATCTCTCCTACTTACATAAGTATACTTATGTATATCTCGCTTTTTAAACCAGGTATTCCCAATCATCAGTCCTTTTTCAGCACATAAATCTACAAGCTCTTCACCATTTCCATTTACAACACTGAACACCCCATGTATACCAATTATTCCCTCAACTGCCACATTACTCACCTTTGCATTCAAATCACCCATCACTATAACCGGGTCTCGTGCATCAAAACCACTGACGCACTCATTCAGCTGCTCCCAAAGCACTTGCCCCAAGAAGATGGGAATCTTTCTTTTTAAACCAGGTATTTCCAGCCACCAATCCTTTTTCAGTAGAAAGCGACTAGAGGGGACGGGAGCGGGGGGCCAGAAATCCTCCCCTCCTTGTATTTTTTTTAACTTTCTAAAATGGGAAACAGAAGAAGGAGTCACGCGGGGAGTGCTCATTCTCCTCGAAGGCTCAGATTGGGGTGCCTAAATGTGTGTGGATGTAACCAAGATGTGAAAAAAGGAGAGATAGGTAGTATGTTTGAGGAAAGGAACCTGGATGCTTTGGCTCTGAGTGAAACGAAGCTCAAGGGTAAAGGGGAAGAGTGGTTTGGGAATGTCTTGGGAGTAAAGTCAAGGGTTGGTGAGAGGACAAGAGCAAGGGAAGGAGTAGCAGTACTCCTGAAACAGGAGCTGTGGGAGTATGTGATAGAATATAAGAAAGTAAATTCTCGATTGATATGGGTAAAACTGAAAGTTGATGGAGAGAGATGGGTGATTATTGGTGCATATGCACCTGGGCATGAGAAGAAAGATCATGAGAGGCAAGTGTTTTGGGAGCAGCTGAATGAGTGTGTTAGTGGTTTTGATGCATGAGACCGGGTTATAGTGATGGGTGATTTGAATGCAAAGGTGAGTAATGTGGCAGTTGAGGGAATAATTGGTATACATGGGGTGTTCAGTGTTGTAAATGGAAATGGTGAAGAGCTTGTAGATTTATGTGCTGAAAAAGGACTGATGATTGGGAATACCTGGTTTAAAAAGCGAGATATACATAAGTATACTTATGTAAGTAGGAGAGATGGCCAGGGAGCGTTATTGGATTACGTGTTAATTGACAGGTGCGCGAAAGAGAGACTTTTGGATGTTAATGTGCTGGGAGGTGCAACTGGAGGGATGTCTGATCATTATCTTGTGGAGGCTAAGGTGAAGATTTGTATGGGTTTTCAGAAAAGAAGAGTGAATGTTGGGGTGAAGAGGGTGGTGAGAGTAAGTGAGCTTAGGAAGGAGACTTGTGTGAGGAAGTACCAGGAGAGACTGAGTACAGAATGGAAAAAGGTGAGAACAATGGAAGTAAGGGGAGTGGGGGAGGAATGGGAATTATTTAGGGAATCAGTGATGGATTGCGCAAAAGATGCTTGTGGCATGAGAAGAGTGGGAGATGGGTTGATTAGAAAGGGTAGTGAGTGGTGGGATGAAGAAGTAAGAGTATTAGTGAAAGAGAAGAGAGAGGCATTTGGACGATTTTTGCAGGGAAAAAATGCAATTGAGTGGGAGATGTATAAAAGAAAGAGACAGGAGGTCAAGAGAAAGGTGCAAGAGGTGAGAAAAAGAGCAAATGAGAGTTGGGTTGAGAGAGTATCATTAAATTTTAGGGAGAATAAAAAGATGTTCTGGAAGGAGGTAAATAAAGTGCGTAAGACAAAGGAGCAAATGGGAACTTCAGTGAATGGCGCAAATGTGGAGGTGATAACAAGTAGTGGTGATGTGAGAAGGAGATGGAGTGAGTATTTTGAAGGTTTGTTGAATGTGTTTGATGATAGAGTGGCAGATATAGGGTGTTTTGGTCGAGGTGGTGTGCAAAGTGAGAGGGTTAGGGAAAATGATTTGGTAAACAGAGAAGAGGTAGTAAAAGCTTTGCGGAAGATGAAAGCCGGCAAGGCAGCAGGTTTGGATGGTATTGCAGTGGAATTTATTAAAAAAGGGGGTGACTGTATTGTTGACTGGTTGGTAAGGTTATTTAATGTATGTATGACTCATGGTGAGGTGCCTGAGGATTGGCGGAATGCGTGCATAGTGCCATTGTACAAAAGCAAAGGGGATAAGAGTGAGTGCTCAAATTACAGAGGTATAAGTTTGTTGAGTATTCCTGGTAAATTATATGGGAGGGTATTGATTGAGAGGGTGAAGGCATGTACAGAGCATCAGATTGGGGAAGAGCAGTGTGGTTTCAGAAGTGGTAGAGGATGTGTGGATCAGGTGTTTGCTTTGAAGAATGTATGTGAGAAATACCTAGAAAAGCAAATGGATTTGTATGTAGCATTTATGGATCTGGAGAAGGCATATGATAGAGTTGATAGAGATGCTCTGTGGAAGGTATTAAGAATATATGGTGTGGGAGGCAAGTTGTTAGAAGCAGTGAAAAGTTTTTATCGAGGATGTAAGGCATGTGTACGTGTAGGAAGAGAGGAAAGTGATTGGTTCTCAGTGAATGTAGGTTTGCGGCAGGGGTGTGTGATGTCTCCATGGTTGTTTCATTTGTTTATGGATGGGGTTGTTAGGAAGGTGAATGCAAGAGTTTTGGAAAGAGGGGCAAGTATGAAGTCTGTTGTGGATGAGAGAGCTTGGGAAGTGAGTCAGTTGTTGTTCGCTGATGATACAGCGCTGGTGGCTGATTCATGTGAGAAACTGCAGAAGCTGGTGACTGAGTTTGGTAAAGTGTGTGGAGGAAGAAAGTTAAGAGTAAATGTGAATAAGAGCAAGGTTATTAGGTACAGTAGGGTTGAGGGTCAAGTCAATTGGGAGGTGAGTTTGAATGAGAAAAACTGGAGGAAGTGAAGTGTTTTAGATATCTGGGAGTGGATCTGGCAGCGGATGGAACCATGGAAGCGGAAGTGGATCATAGGGTGGGGGAGGGGGCGAAAATTCTGGGAGCCTTGAAGAATGTGTGGAAGTCGAGAACATTATCTCGGAAAGCAAAATGGGTATATTTGAAGGAATAGTGGTGCCAACAATGTTGTATGGTTGCGAGGCGTGGGCTATGGATAGAGTTGTGCACAGGAGGATGGATGTGCTGGAAATGAGATGTTTGAGGACAATATGTGGTGTGAGGTGGTTTGATCGAGTAAGTAATGTAAGGGTAAGAGAGATGTGTGGAAATAAAAAGAGCGTGGTTGAGAGAGCAGAAGAGGGTGTTTTGAAATGGTTTGGGCACATGGAGAGAATGAGTGAGGAAAGATTGACCAAGAGGATATATATGTTGGAGGTGGAGGGAACGAGGAGACGAGGGAGACCAAATTGGAGGTGGAAAGATGGAGTGAAAAAGATTTTGTGTGATCGGGGCCTGAACATGCAGGAGGGTGAAAGGAGGGCAAGGAATAGAGTGAATTGGAGCGATGTGGTATACCGGGGTTGACGTGCTGTCAGTGGATTGGATCAGGGCATGTGAAGCGTCTGGGGTGAACCATGGAAAGCTGTGTAGGTGTGTATATTTGCGTGGGTGGACGTGTATGTATATACATGTGTATGGGGTTGGGTTGGGCCATTTCTTTCGTCTGTTTCCTTGCGCTACCTCGCAAACGCGTGAGACAGCGGCAAAAAAAAAAAAAATCTACAAGCTCTTCACCATTTCTGTTTACAACACTGAACACCCCATGTACACCAATTATTCCCTCAACTGCTACATTACTGTTGCTACTTATTTTTTAAATTAATAGAAATTGATTTGTGAGACTTCGGAGCCAATTTATTATACAGATTATTTTTTAATAATCATGGTAGACATGATTAAGGATGGATGTAGGTTTTTATTTGCTATTCACATTAAGGCATTTGGTATGTTACTAAAGACCTTTAAAACTATGCATTAGTCGTAACTTAATACAAATAATGAATAACTATTTTATGTCCTTGTTCAATGACATTTCAGATACTGATCCTGAGAATCCATGATTTATTGATGATGGAAAACTTTTGGATATATGCTCAAGCAAAGAAGGAAACTGGAATATTTCAATGGGTATTAAAGAGAATCCTTGTTTAAGAGACCTTCTTAGCACTCCAGGGAGAGATTTCTTGAATTTCTGCTAGAAGTTTTTCACTTATGCTTAAAGTAAGGTTAGTAAGTGTAATTTGTTCAGAGAAATACAGAATCCAAGAAAGCTTGAATGAATCTCACTTTAGGTTAATGTACTTAAGACACCTTTGCCAAATAAACTAAGGCTTGGATTTGGTTATGTTAGTCGTGTTTGACAAGATGAATGCATTATTGTAACCTAGGATGTATTACATTTGGTTATTCATTTGTTTTAGTTATTTATAGTTACCCAAGGACCTCTTTCCAAAGGCTCCTGCAACCCAGTGTTACACTGCTTTCTGGAGCAGGTAAATATGGACTCCTTTAGAGTGAGAAGTTCTTTGACTTTTTGCTCACAGTGTAACCTCATGCAGGTGGAGTCTGGTAACACCATTTGGTTATGAAGGCTCAAAAACTAAACTTAGTGGTCAGTATGATATAGTGTTGGTTTGGAGTGATTTGATGGACAAAAATAGACAAAAATAATTTCTTTGGATAGGGGTTAGGTTAGATTACATTGGTTTAATTATTTTAAACATAACTGGCAAGTAGTTTGTTTGCCTTTTTTTCCTCTAGACAGAGCTAAATGGGCATAAGAGAAAGCGCTGAAGTTACATGGTTTAAATCTCCATTTCACCCTGCAAAATAGGGTGCGTCTATTTGGGTTTCATTCTTATTGACCAGTATGATATCCAAGAGGCCAATTTATTGGGGACATAGCAACCATATAGCAATCTGATCAAGTCTATGATGACATTGGCACAGTGGTAGGATGGCACCTTGTGGCCCCCAGCTCCCATTGTTCACTTGTTCATAATTGAGCAGTGCATACCTGTTTTTGTCAGTGTTTGAGCAGTTTATACCTGTTGACCACAGTTTTTGTCAATATATGTTGTCACTTTGTGACTTTTGACTCTACATGTCAGATCTGTACCCTTTTCAATTTTTTCATAAGTGAATTATAGGTACTTTGCTCTCTCTTTACAGCTTCATGGTGCATGGCAGTTTATTTGTTCAGTTAAGCTGGTTAGCTGATCATGGGTTCATTTTACTGTATTGGTGCAGGGTCTGCTGGTTAGCTTAACTTTTGATTTTTCATATGTGCTCTTTGTCTTCCAGTGTAGGTATATTTTTGATTGAGTGTCATTTCGTGTAGGCTAAATTTTGATGAGTTTTAGCTAGACAGGCTCTTGCGTTTCTTCAGCATGATTTTGACTACACACTTAAGTTATGGCTGATGAGTTGGTATACCTAGTAATTTACTGAATTTACATTTTTTTTCTTTGGTGGAAAATGATGAAAATGGCATAGAGCACATTGTTTAGAGTATTTTATAGCATATCACTTAAGATATATAGTAGTATAGGTTCTATACGTATGGATGTGGGACTTGATCATGCTACAGGAGGTAGGTCCTGAATTCTATGCATATGTGAGGATATTGTCAAATTGTGTTGTAATATGGGACATTGATTCATATTTCTTTCCTTTTGGCTGGGATGTTCCACCAGATGGACCCCTCCATTGATGTTGTTTGTTGCTATCACTATTTTGGATGTGTCTGATTGACATGTGTCTCATTAGCTCATTTTGTGAATTTCTGTCATTAATGAAGGGTTAAAGACCCTGTGGTGGAAAGTTCCCAAATCTTTTCTAGTGTACTGATGATACATTGGAAGAACCAAGTCTGAAGGTGTCTGTGTGTGGTAATCATTGAGATCCCTCATGGAGCACTTCTGTATGGAACCTTAGTAGACCTTTGGTTGTGTACCATATCCACTGTAACAGATATATGTATATGTTAGCTTAGATGAGAATTTCTCTGGGGCTTTGCTTGTCTATTGTATGTAGAATTTTTGCTCTTGTTATTGGCCAGGTGCAATAGATTTTGGGTAAGGTGCAGCAGAATCATATTTTCCATTTCAATCTAAACTCCAGGATTGGTATATATTGTAGTTCTTGTTGAAATGAACCCCAAATTTTTATTAGGCCTCTGCAGCTTTAGTCAGTAAGCCTTGGAACACCTTATAATGATTTTTTCTTTTAAGGACCATTTGCTTATTATTCCCCTTGGGAACAAACTGAACTTCTGGTATAAGCTGGGGTGTGAGGCTGAGAGAACCAAGATAGATCTTTTGTCTTTATTTTTAAGTTCATGTAGGTGGAACTGAGGGTATACATGAAGAATTTAGGGAATGTAAATTGTCTGGGATCATGTTGCAATGAAAATGTAGTTTTTCTATATTAGTCATGTGGAGTACACTTTGTTTATGATCCTAAAGGTGTTTACTTGTATTATACTTGTATACCACATTGCTACAATTTGCTTTATCTTTTGCATTCCGCATACCCTCCTATAAGTTCGGGTCCTGATCACTCAAAGCATCTTTCCCTTCTATCCCTAGTTAGGTCTTCCCCTTACCCCTTCTCCTCATCCTCTCCACTTCTGACATGGATAATTTCTTAGTCAACTTTTTCTCTCTTATTCCCTCTGTATTTCCAAACCCTTTCAACTCACCCTCTTCAACTCTCTCAAAAAACATACTCTTGTAACTGATTTATTTGATTCAGTGAAGCATTATGCAGGTAAACCACAGACCAACAACAGGGGACAACACAATAGATCTTGTTTTTACAAATGATATGGCACTGTTTTCACTTTTAGAAATGACATGTCATTATCTTCAGATTTAAAGGTAAATGATTCAAGTCTGTCTGATGATATCAGAGAAATCACCAGTGTATGAAATGGAAATGAATGACTGTGAGCACAACACAGCAACATTATTAATAGACAGTGAGTTGAGTGGTATGAATTGTGACCACGATGAATCAGACAAGAAAAAGATAATTGTGAAGATTATAAGCACAATATGAAATGAGGTCATTAGAAAGAATGGCTTGGAGAAAAGAAAAAAAATATTGTTCAAGATTAGTCCAAGCAGTCACTGAACAGCTACCAAAGAAAACAAAAACAAGGGCAAAATGGAAAATACCTTAGGACAGTAAAATTGTAGATGAGCCGAAGAAAGGCATGGAAAAATAGAAAGAGGATAGTGCCAAAAGAAATAAGAATAAGAGAATTTGACAAGAAAATAAAGAATGCACATATTGTAATATTGAAATCCCTTCAAAGTGAACAAAAATTAATAAAGTAAAAGTTATATAGAATGTGGAAACAATACAAAGTTACAATTAACTACATGAACAAAGAGAAAAACAAGAAAGCAGTTTTTGATGAACTTGGAGAAAATTCAGCCACATTCCTCAAATATGTGATGTGAGGTGGTTTGATTAAATAGTGAAATGGCAAGAGATAGGTGAGGTAATAAAAAGAATGTGGTTGATTGATTGAGTGAGTGATGAAAGGGTAAGAGATAGGTGAGGTAATAAAAAGAGTGTGGTTGAGAAAGCTGAAGAGGATGTGCTGAAATGGTATGGACATATGGAGAGAATGAGTGAAGAAAGGTTGAGAAAGTGGATTTATTTGTCAGAAGTGGAGAGAACAGGGAGAATGGAAAACCAAATTGGAGATGGAAGGATGGAGTGAGGGCCTGAACATGTGAATGGGTGAAAGGCATGCATGGGATGGAGTGAATTGGAACAATGTTGTACACTGGGGCTGACATGCTATCAGTGGACTGAACCAGGGCATGTGAAGCATCTTGGGTTAATCATGGAAAGTTGGTGGGGCCTGGTTGTGGATACAAAACGGTAGTTTCAATGGAGTATAGATGACAGGAAGAGAATGGATGTGAGTAGATGAGGCCTTTCTTCATATGTTTTTGGCACTACCTTGCTAATGCAGGAAACATTGATCAAATATGAAGAAATCCTCAAAAAGACAAAAACAGCTGTAATGAAATCAGTGATGTTATTGAGACAGAGTTTGGATGAGAGCAAAATTGCAAGTATTCACAAACTAACATATATAACACTAATACACAAAGGAGGATCCAAACTAATTAGGACAATACAGACCACTTATCCTGACTATACACATAATAAAAGTATTTAAAAGATTGATGAAAGGATATGTATTAAACCATTTGATTAATTAGACACATGAGAGAATGATTGAGGAGGGGATGACAAAAAGTATATGCATCATAAGAGGAGGGGACAAGAAGGGGAAGACTGAATTGGAGGTGGAAGGATGAAATGAATAAGATTTTGAGTGCTTGAGGCCTGAACATATGGGAGGGTGAAAGGAGTTCATGGGTTAGAGTGAGTTGGTGCAGTGTGGAATACATAAGGGTACATGCTGTCATTGGACTGAATCAGGGCATATGAAGCAGCTAGGAAAACCATGGAAATGTCTTTGTGACCAGGTCATGGATGGGGCTGTGGTTTTAGTGCATAACACATGATAACTAGAGAATGGCATAGGAAGCAGCTAGGAATATCATGGAAAGGTCTTTGAGGCCTGGTAATAGATGGGGACTGTGGTTTTAGTGCATTACGTATGATAGCTAGAGAATGGAAGTAAACAAATGAGGCCTTTAGTTTGTCTTTTGCTGGCACTACCTCACTAACATGGGAAACTGCAGACAAGAATGAAAGCAAAAATTTTTAAGTGATGCAAATATGAAATGTTTCAAGTCAAGATGTCATTTACGGGTATAAATGTATAGAGGTTTTTATTTGCCTCATTTTGGGATTTAGATTATAGGGGTTTTTATTTACCCAAGTATTAGGTAAAGGTATATAGGTTTTTATATGCCCTTGTATGGAGTATGTATTCACATATCTGGGATTCCTCGATAAACATTTTTCACTGCTTCCAGCAGCTTGCCTCCCACACTATATACTCTTAATACCTTCCACAGAGCATCTCTATTAACTCTATCATATACCGTCTCCAGATCCATAAATGCTACATACAAATCCATTTGTTTTTCTAGGTATTTATCTCACACATTCTTCAAAGCAAACATCTGATGCACACATCCTCTACCACTTCTTAAACCACACTGCTCTTCCCCAATCTAATGTTCTGTACATGCTCTCACCCTCTCAATCAATACCGTCCCATATAATTTCCCAGGAATACTCGACAAACTTATACCTCTGTAATTTGAACACTCACCTTTATCCCCTTTGCCTTTGTACATTGGCACTGTGCATGCGTTTCACCAATCCTCAGGCACTTCACCATGAGCCATACATACATTGAATATCCTTACCAACCAGTCAACAACACCATCACCGCCTTTTTTTTACTAAGTTCCACTGCAATACCATCCAAACCCGCCGCCTTGCCAGCTTTCATCTTCTGCAAAGCTTTCACTACTTCTTCTCTGTTTACCTCACTAACATGGGAAACTACGGACAAGAATGAAAAATTTTCAAGTGATGCAAATTTGAAATGACTCAAGTCAAGATGTCATTTATGGGTATAGATGTATAGAGGTTTTTATTTGCCTCAAAAATGGGTATATTTGAAGGAATAGTGGTTCCATCAATGTTATGTGGTTGCGAGGCGTTGGCTATAGATAGGGTTGTGCAGAGTAGGGTGGATGTGTTGGAAATGAGATGTTTGAGGACAGTATGTGGTATGAGGTGGTTTGATCAAGTAAGTAATGAAAGGATGTAAGACATGTGTACGAGTAGAAAGAGAGGAAAGTGATTGGTTCTCAGTGAATGTCGGTTTGCAGCAGGGGTGCATGATGTCTCCATGGGTGTTTAATTTGTTTATGGATGGGGTTGTTAGGGAGGTGAATGCAAGAGTTTTCGAGAGAGGGGCAAGTATGTCGTCTGTTGTGGATGAGAGGGCTTGGGAAGTGAGTCAGTTGTTGTTCGCTGATGATACAGCGCTGGTGGCTGAATTTGGGTGAGAAACTGCAGAAGCTGGTGACTGAGTTTGGTAAAGTGTGTGAAAGAAGAAAGCTGAGAGTAAATGTGAATAAGAGCAAGGTTATTAAGTACAGTAGGGTTGAGGGACAAGTTAATTGGGAGGTAAATTTGAATGGAGAAAAACTGTAAGTGAAGTGTTTTAGATATCTGGGAGTGGATTTGGCAGCAGATGGAATCATGGAAGCGGAAGTGAATCATAGGATGGGGGAGGGGGCGAAAATTCTGGGAGTGTTGAAGAATGTGTGGAAGTCGAGACCATTATCTCGGAAAGCAAAAATGGGTATGTTTGAAGGAATAGTGGTTCCAACAATGTTGTATGGTTGCGAGGCATGGGCTATAGATAGGGTTGTGGGGAGGAGGATGGATGTGTTGGAAATGAAATGTTTGAAGACAATATTTAGTGTGAGGTGGTTTGATCGAGTAGGTAACGAAAGGGTAAGAGAGATGTGTGGTAATAAAATGAGTATGGTTGAGAAAGCAAAAGAGGGTGTATTGAAATGGTTTGGTCACATGGAGAGAATGAGTGAGGAAAGATTGACAAAGAGGATATATGTGTCAGAGGTGGAGGGAAGGAGGGGAAGTGGGAGACCAAATTGGAGGAGGAAGGATGGAGTGAAAAAGATTTTGAGCGATCGGGGCCTGAACATGCAGGAGGGTGAAAGATGTGCAAGGAATAGTGTGAATTGGAACGATTTGATATACCAGGGTCGATGTGTTGGGAGTGGATTGAACCAGGGCATGTGAAGCGTCTAGGGTAAACCATGGAAAGTTTTGTGGGGCTTGGATGTGGAAAGGGAGCTGTGGTTATGGTGCATTATACATGACAACTAGAGACAGTGTGAACGAATGTGGCCTTTGTTGTCTTTTCCTAGCGCTACCATGTGCGCATACGGGGGGAGGGGGTTGTCATTTCATGTGTGTCGGGGTGGTGATGAATAAATGGAGCAAGTTTGAATTATGTACATGTGTATATATGTATATGTCTTTGTATGTATATATATATTCCTATGAGTCCACGGGATAATGAAACACGAAAAGTTCCCAAGTGCACTTTCGTGTAATAATCACATCATCAGGGGAGACACAAGAGAGGAATATAACAGTCAGTTGATATATGTCGGAGAGACGAAGCTAGGATGCCATTTGGTAAACATGTGATTGTCCAAAACATGTTTTTGGGTGTTATAAGAAAGTTTATGAAATTCATGCAGGGTTTTGATATAGAAATCTAGAGTTTGAAGATTATCTTTTGTGGGTGTGAATTGAAGGAAAGGTTGACAAAGAGGAAATGTGTGTCAGGTAAAGGGAACAAGGAGAAGCGGGATACCAAATTGGAGGTGAAAGGATGAAGTGAAAAAGATTTTGAGTGATTGGTGCCCTAACATACAGGAGGGTAAGAGGCGTGCAAGTAAGAGTTAATTGGAATGATGTGGTATACTGGGGTCGACATGCTGTCAATGGACTGAACCAGGGCATGTGAAACATCAGGTGTAAGCCTTGGAAAGGTCTGTTGGGCCTGGATGTGGATAGGGAGCTGAGGTTTTGGTGCATTACACATGACAACTAGAGCATTACACATGACAGCTAGTTAATAAGTGTGAATGAATGTTGCCTTTTTTGTCTGTTTTCCTGGCGCTACCTTGTTGGAGTGTTGGGCAGTGATGCTGTTTCCTATGGGGTGGGATGGTGGTGGGAATCAGTTGAAGGCACGCAGGTATGAATATGTACTTATGTATATATGTTTATGTCTGTATATGTATGTAGATTTTGAGCAATCGGGGCCTGAACATACAGGAGGGTGAGAGGATTGCAAGGAATAGAGTGAAATGGAACGATGTGGTATACTGGGGTCAATGTGCTCTCAATGGACTGAACCATAGAAAGGTCTGTGGAGCCTGGATATGGATCGGGAGCTGTTGTTTTGATGCATTACACATGACAGCTAGAGACTGAGTATGAAGGAATGTGGCCTTTTTTTGTGTTTTCCTGATACTACCTTGCTGGAGCAGGGGGTAGCGGTGCTGTTTCCTGTGGGGCAGGGTAGTGCCAGGAAAGGATGAAGGCAAGCAAGTATGAATATGTACCTGTGTATATATGTATATGTATGTGTATGTATATGTGCGTGTATGGACATTTATATATTTATTTTTCATTGTACTTTACTGCCGTCTCCCGGGTTAGTGAGGTAGTAGAGGGGAAACAGACGAGGAATGGTCCATCCCGCGCACATGCACATATATATACATAAATGCTCACACATGCACATATACATACATATACATTTCAACGTATACATACATATACCTTTTTTTTATTATACATAATCTCCGTCTCCCGTGTCAGCGAGGTAGTGCAAGGAAGCAGATGAGGAGTGGCCCAACCCACCCACATACACATGTATATCCATGAACATCCATGCACGCACATATATGTACATAAACATTTCAACGCATACATACATACACAGACGTATACATATACACATGTACATATTCATACAGAAGAAGGAGTCACGTGGGGAGTGCTCATCCTCCTTGAAGGCTCAGATTGGGGTGTCTAAATGTGTGTGGATGTAACCAAGATGAGAAAAAAGGAGAGATAGGTAGTGTGTTTGAGGAAAGGAAAGAGAGATATACATAAGTATACGTATGTAAATAGGAGAGATGGCCAGAGAGCGTTATTGAATTACGTGTTAATTGATAGGCGCGCGAAAGAGAGACTTTTGGATGTTAATATGCTGAGAGGTGCAACTGGAGGGATGTCTGATCATTATCTTGTGGAGGCGAAGGTGAAGATTTGTAGAGGTTTTCAGAAAACGAGAGAGAATGTTGGGGTGAAGAGAGTGGTGAAAATGAGTGAGCTTGGGAAGGAGACTTGTGTGAGGAAGTGCCAGGAGAGACTATGTACAGAATGGAGAAAGGTGAGAACAAAGGACATAAGGGGAGTGGGTGAGGAATGGGATGTATGTAGGGAAGCAGTGATGGCTTGCGCAAAAGATGCTTGTGGCATGAGAAGTGTGGGAGGTGGGCAGATTAGAAAGGGTAGAGTGGTGGGATGAAGTAAGATTATTAGTGAAAGAGAAGAGAGAGGCATTTGGACAATTTTTTGCAGGGAAATAATGCAAATGAGTGGGAGAAGTATAAAAGAAAGATGCAGGAGGTCAAGAGAAAGGTGCAAGAGCTGAAAAAGAGGGCAAATGAGAGTTGGGGTGAGAGAGTATCATTAAGTTTTCGGGAGAATACAAAGATGTTTTGGAAGGAGGTAAATAAAGTGCGTAAGACAAGGGAACAAATGGGAACTTCAGTGAAGGGGGCTAATGGGGAGGTGATAACAAGTAGTGGTGATGTGAGGAGATGGAGTGAGTATTTTGAAGGTTTGTTGAATGTGTTTGATGATAGAGTGGCAGATATAGGGTGTTTTGGTCGAGGTGGTGTGCAAAGTGAGAGGGTTAGGGAGAATGATCTGGTAAACAGAGAAGAGGTAGTAAAAGCTTTATGGAAGATGAAAGCCAGCAAGGCAGCGGGTTTGGATGGTATTGCAGTGGAATTTATTAAAAAAGGGGGTGACTGTATTGTTGACTGATTGGTTAGGTTATTTAATGTATGTATGACTCATGGTGAGGTGCCTGAGGATTGGCGGAATGCTTGCATAATACCATTGTACAAAGGCAAAGGGGATAAAAGTGAGTACTCAAATTACAGAGGTATAAGTTTGCTGAGTATTCCTGGTAAATTATATGGGAGGGTATTGGTTGAGAGGGTGAAGGCATGTACAGAGCATCAGATTGGGGAAGAGCAGTGGGGTTTCAGAAGTGGTAGAGGATGTGTTGATCAGGTGTTTGCTTTGAAGAATGTATGTGAGAAATACTTAGAAAAGCAAATGGATTTGTATGTAGCATTTATGGATCTGGAGAAGGCATATGATAGAGTTGATAGAGATGCTCTGTGGAAGGTACTAAGAATATATGGTGTGGGAGGCAAGTTGTTAGAAGCAGTGAAAAGTTTTTATCGAGGATGTAAGGCATATATACGTTTAGGAAGAGAGGAAAGTGATTGATTCTGAGTGAATGTAGGTTTGCGGCAGGGGTGTGTGATGTCTCCATGGTTGTTTATTTTGTTTATGGATGGGTTTGTTAGGGAAGTGAATGCAAGAGTTTTGGAAAGAGGGGCAAGTATGCAGTCTGTTGTGGATGAGAGAGCTTGGGGAGTGAGTCAGTTGTTCGCTGATGATACAGCGCTGGTAGCTGATTCATGTGAGAAACTGCAGAAGCTGGTGACTGAGTTTGGTAAAGTGTGTGAAAAGAAAGCTGAGAGTAAGTGTGAATAAGAGCAAGGTTATTAGGTACAGTATGGTTGAGGGACAAGTCATTTGGAGGTAAGTTTGAAAGGAGAAAAACTGGAGGAAGTGAAGTGTTTTAGATATCTGGGAGTGGATTTGGCAGCAGATGGAACCATGGAAGTGGAAGTGAATCATATGGTGGGGGAGAGGGTGAAAGTTCTGGGAGCGTTGAAGAATGTGTGGAAGTCGAGAGCATTATCTCGGAAAGCAAAAATGGGTATGTTTGAAGGAATAGGGGTTCCAACAATCTTATATGGTTGCGAGGCATGGGCTATAGATAGAGTTGTGCAGAGGAGGGTGGATGTGCTGGAAATGAGATGTTTGAGGACAATATGTGGTGTGAGGTGGTTTGATCGAGTAAGTAATAATAGGGTAAGAGAGAGGTGTGGTAATAAAAAGAGTGTGGTTGAGAGAGCAGAAGATGGTGTTTTGAAATGGCTTGGTCACATAGAAAGAATGAGTGAGGAAAGATTGACCAAGAGGATATATGTGTTAGAGGTGGAGGGAACGAGGAGAAGTGGGAGACCAAATTGGAGGTGGAAAGATGGAGTGAAAAAGATTTTGAGTGATTGGGGCCTGAACATGCAGGAGGGTGAAAGGCGTGCAAAAAATAGAGTGGATTGGAATGATGTGGTATACCGGGGTTGAAGTGCTGTCACTGGATTGAACCAGGGCATTTGAAGCATCTGGGTAAACCATGGAAAGTTCTGTGGGGCCTAGATGTGGTTTCAGTGCATTATTACATGACAGCTAGAGACTGAGTGTGAATGAATGTGGCCTTTGTTGTCTTTTCCTAGTGCTACCTCACGCACATGATGGGGGAGGGGGTTGTTATTTCATGTGGGATGGGGTGGCAATGGGAATGAATAAAGGCAGACAGTATGAATTATGTACATGTGTATATATGTATATGTCTGTGTGTATATATATATGTATACGTTGAGATGTATAGGTATGTATATTTGCGTGTGTGGACGTGTATGTATATACATGTGTGGGTGGGTGGGTTGGGCCATTCTTTCGTCTGTTTCCTTGTGTTACCACGCTAATGCGGGAGACAATGACAAAGCAAAATAAAATATAAAAATGATATTCATACTGCCTTCATCCATTCTTGTTGCCACCCCACCGCACATGAAATGGCATCCCACCCACCAGTGAAGTAGTGCCAGGAAAAGACAAAAAAAAACGCCACATTCGTTCACACTCAGTCTCTAGCTTTCATGTGCAGTGCACCGAAAGCACAGCTCCCTTTCCACATCCAGGCCCCTCAGACCTTTCCATGGTTTACCCCAGACATTTCACATGCCCTGGTCCAATCCATTGACAGCACATCGACCCCGGTATACCACATCATTACAGTTCACTCAATTCCTTGCACACCTTTCACACTCCTGTATGTTCAGGCTCCGATCGCTCAAAATCTTTTTCACTCCATCCTTCCACCTCCAAGTTGGTCTCCCACTTCTCCTCGTTCCCTCCACCTCTGACACATATAGCCTCTTTGTCATCTTTCCTCACTCATTCTCTCCATGTGATCAAACCATTTCAATACACCCTTCTACTCTATCAACCACGCTCTTTTTATTATCACACATCTCTCTGGACCTCTAATTACTTACTCGATCAAACCACCTCACACCACATATTGTCCTCAAACATCTCATTTCCAACACATCCACCCTCCCCTCCATTGTTGGAACCACTATTACTTCAAACATACCCATTTTTGCTCTCTGAGATAATGCTCTCGCCTTCCACACATTCTTCAACGCTCCCAGAACTTTCGCCCCCTCCCCCACCCTGTGACTCACTTCTGCTTCCATGGTTCCATCCACTGCCAAATCCACTCGCAGATATCTAAAACACTTCACTTCCTCCAGTTTTTCTCCTTTCAAACTTACCTCCCAATTGACTTGTCCCTCAACCCTGCTGTACCTAATAACCTTGCTCATATTCTCATTTACTTTCAGCTTTCTTTTTTCACACACTTTTCCAAACTCAGTCACCAGCTTCTGCAGTTTCTCACCTGAATCAGCCATAAGCACTGTATCATCAGTGAACAACAACTGACTCACTTCCCAAGTATTCTCATCCACAACAGACTGTGTACTTGCCCCTCTCTCCAAAACTCTTGCATTCACCTCCCTAACAACCCTATCCATGAACAAATTAAACAACCATGGAGACATCACACACCCCTGCCGCAAACTGACATTCACTGAAAACCAATCACTTTCCTTTCTTTCCTACTCGTACACATGCCTTACATCCTCGATAAAAACTTTTAACTGCTTCTAACAACTTGCCTCCCACACCATATAATCTTAATACCTTCCACAGAGCATCTCTATCAATTCCATCATATGCCTTCTCCAGATCCATAAATGCTACATACAAATCCATTTGTTTTTCTAAGTAATTCTCATATACATTCTTCAAAGCAAACACCTGATCTACGCATCCTCTACCACTTCTGAAACTACACTGCTCTTCCCCAATCTGATGCTCTGTACATGTCTTCACTCTCTCAATCAATACTTTCCCATATAATTTCCTAGGAATACTCAACAAACTCATACCTCTGTAATTTGAACACTTACCTTTATCCCCTTTGCCTTTGCACATTGGCAATATGCATGCATTCTGCCAATTCTCAGGCACTTCACCATGAGCCATACATACATTGAATATCCTTACCAACCAGTCAACAACCCAGTCACCCCCGTTTTTGAATAAATTCCGCTGCAGTACCATCCAAACCCGCAGCATTGCTGGCTTTCATCTTCCACAAAGCTTTTACTACCTCTTCTCTGTTTACCAAATCATTCTCCCTAACCCTTTCACTTCGCACACCACCTCGACTAAGACACTCTATATCTGCCACTTTATCATCTAACACATTCAAAAACCCTTCAAAATACTCTTTCCATCTCCTTCTTACATCACCATTACTTGTTATTACCTCCCCATTGGCCCCCTTCACCGATGTTCCCATTTGTTGTCTTGTCGTACCCATTTTATTTACCTCCTTCCAAAACATCTTTTTATTCTCCCTAAAACATAATGATACTCTCGTACTCCAACTCCCATTTGCCCTGTTTTTCCCCTCTTGCACCTTTCACTTGACCTCTTGCCTCTTTCTTTTATACATCTCCCAGTCATTTCTACTATTTTCCTGCAAAAATCATCCAAATGCTCCCCTCTTCTCTTTCACTAATAATCTTTCTTCTTCATCCCACCACTCACTACCCTTTCTAATCTGCCCACCTCCCATGCTTCTCATGCCACAAGCATCTTTTGTGCAAGCCATCACTGCTTCCCTAAATGCATCCTATTTCTACCCCACTCCCGTTTCGTCCCTTGCTCTCACCTTTTTCCATTCTGTACTCAGTCTCTCCTGGTACTTCCTCACACAAGTCTCCTTCCCAAGCTCATTTACTCTCACCACTCTCTTCACCCCAACATTCTGTTGCCATCTTCCGCGTTAGTGAGGTAGCGCAAGGAAATAGACGAAAGAATGGCCCAACCCACCCACATTCACATGTATATACATACATGTCCACACATGCACATATACATACATATACTTTTCAACGTATACATATATATACATACACAGACATATACATGTATACACATGTCCATAATTCATACTTGCTGCCTTTATCTATCCTGGCACCACCCTGCCACACATGAAATGACAACCCCCTCCCCTGCACGTGCGTTAGGTAGCACTAGGAAAAGACAACAAAGGCCACATTCGTTCACACTCAGTCTCTAGCTGTCATGTATAATGCACCGAAACCAGAGCTCCCTTTCCATATACAGGCCCCACAAAACTTTCTATGGTTTACCCCAGATGCTTCACATGCTCTGGTTCAATCCATTGACAGCACGTCGACCCTGGTATACCACATTGTTCCAGTTCACTCTATTCCTTGCCCACCTTTCACCCTCCTGCTTGTTCAGGCGCCGATCGCTCAAAATCTTTTTCACTCCATCCTTCCACCTCCAATTTGGTCTCCCATTTCCCCTTGTTCCCTCCACCTCTGACATATATGTCCTCTTTGTCAATCTTTCCTCACTCATTCTCTCCATGTGACCAAACCATTTCAATACACCCTGTTCTGCTCTCTCAACCACGCTCTTTTTACTACGACACTTTTCTCTTACCCTTTCCTTACTTACCCGATCAAACCACCGCACACCACATATTGTCCTCAAACATCTCATTTCCAACACATCCACCCTCTTCTGCACAACCTTTTCTATAGCCCATGCCTTGAAACCAAGTAACATTGTTGGAACCACTATTCCTTTAAACATATCCATTTTTTTGTCCGAGATAACGCTCTCACCTTCCACACATTCTTCAATTCTCCCAGAACCTTTGCCCCCTCCCCAACCCTGTGACTCACTCCTGCTTCTATGGTTTTATCTGCTGCCAAATCCACTCCCAGATGTCTAAAACACTTCACTTCCACCAGTCTTTCTCCATTCAAACTTACCTCCCAATTAACTTGTCCCTCAACCCTACTGAAAACCTAATAACCTTGCTCTTATTCACATTTACTCTCAGCTTTCCTTCCAAAAGATCTTTTTTTATTTTATTCTATTATATTTAACCGCCGTCTCCCACATCAGCAAGTTTGCAAACGAAACAGATGAGGAATTGCCCAACCCACCCACTTATCCATGTATACACATAAATGCCCACACATGCACATATACATACATATACATTTCATTGTATACATACTATAGAAACACAGACATATACATATATACACATGTACATATCAATACTTGCTGTCTTCATCCATTCCTGTCACCATCCTGCCACACACGAAATAGCATCCCCCAGCGAGGCAGTGCCAGGAAGAACTAAAAAAGGCCACATTCATTCACATTCAGCTTCTAGCTGTCATGTGTACAACACATCTTTCCAATTCACTTCCCTCCCTGCATGCCCCTCACTCTCCTGTATGTTCAGGCCCTGACCACTCAAAATCTTTTTTGCTCCATCCCTCCACTTAAATTTTGGTCTCCTGCTTGTCCTTCTTCCCACCCCCTTTGACACATATATCTTTTATTCTCCATAAAATTTAATGATATTCCCTCAATCCAACTCTCTTTTGCCCTCTTTTTCCCCTCATTCACCTTTCTCTTGACCTCTTGCCACTTTCTTTTATACATCTCCCAGTCATTTGCACTACTTTCCTGCAAAAATCATCCAAACGCCTCTCTCTTCTCTTTCACTAACAATCTTACTTCTTCATCCCACCTCTCACTACCTTTTCTGATCTGCCCACCTCCCACCTTTCTCATGCCACATGCATCTTTTGCATAAGCCATCACTGCTTCCCTAAATATATTCCATTCTTCCCCCACTCCCTTTATGTCATTTCGAAGCTCACTTACTCTCACCACTCTCTTCTACCCAACATTCTCTCTTCTTTTCTGAAAACCTCCTCAAGATAGTAATCAAACATCCCTCCAGCTGCCCCTCTCAGCACAGTAACATCCAAAAGTCTCTCTTTCACTCGCGTATCAATTAACATGTATTCCAGTAACACCCTCTCGCCATCTATCCTATTTACATATGTATACTTATGTATATCTGTCTTTCAATCCAGGTATTCCCAGTCACCAGTCCTTTTTCAGTACACAAATCCACAAGCTCTTCACCATTTCCATTTACAACACTGAACACCCCATGCACACCAATTATACCCTCACCTGCCTCATTATTCACCTTTGCATTCAAATCACCCATCACTATAACTTGGTCTCGTGCATCAAAGCTGCTAACACACTCACTCAGCTGCTCCCAAAACACTTGCCTTTCATGATCTTTCTTCTCATGATCAGGTGTATTCACCAGTAATCACCCATCTTTCTCCATCCACTTTCAGTTTTACCCATATCAATTTAGAGTTTACTTTCTTACACTATATTACATATTCCCACAACTCCTGCTTCAAGAGGAGTGCTCCTCCTTCCTTTGCTCTTGTCCTCTGATCAACCCCTGACTTTACTCCCAAGACATTCCCAAACCACTCTTCCCCTTTACCCTTCATATTTACAGGTGCATACACACTTACTCTTGCATATTTCACAATCCCAGTCTTTCCTTACACCCACACTACTCTTGATTCATTCTATCTATGCTCCATAACACCCTCCCATACTCTTGGTGATAGCAGAATTGCCCATCATTCTTTTTCTCCTCCCCAATAATTTTCACTTATTCCCGTTTATTTTTATTTATTTATTTTTATTATTATTATTATTATTTTGCTTTGTCGCTGTCTCCCTGCGTTTGCGAGGTAGCGCAAGGAAACAGACGAAAGAATGGCCCAACCCACCCACATACACATGTATATACATACACATCCACATACGCAAATATACATACCTATACATCTCAATGTATACATACATATACACACACAGACATATACATATATACACATGAACATAATTCATAATGTCTGCCTTTATTCATTCCCCTCTCCACCCCGCCACACATGGAATAACAACCCCCTCCCCCCTCATGTGTGCAAGGTAGTGCTAGGAAAAGACAACAAAGGCCCCATTCATTCACACTCAGTCTCTAGCTGTCATATAATAATGCACCAAAACAGTAATTGGATGATTCTAGAATTCTTTCTTTCTTTCATACCATTCGCCATTTCCTGCATTAGCGAGGTAGCGCCAAGAACAGAGGACTGGGCCTCTGAGGGAATATCCTCACCTGGCCCCCTTCTCTGTTCCTTCTTTTGGAAAATTAAAAAAAAAAAGAATGAGAAGGGAGGATTTCCAGCCCCCCGCTCCCTTCCCTTTTAGTCGCCTTCTACGACATGCAGGGAATACGTGGGAAGTATTCTTTCTCCCCTATCCGTATTCATGATATTATGTATTAGTATTTAAGGTCTCAAAGGTGTATTATTATATGAGCTAAGTGCCAGCAAAAAGTGTTCAATAGATTTATGATTAAAGATATACTAATGAATGAAATAGGTTTGCCTAAAGTTTAAGGTATAATAGAGTTTCTAAGAATTTAAGGGAATAGAAAAATCAAGAGTTAAAAACTCTAAGGACAGGTAATTATATTTGATTGAATGTGTAAATAGTAGGGACAAAAAGTTACTGTGCAATAGTTCTTCCTTTTTATCATGTATGGTTGAAATTTTCAGAAATAGTCTTGTAAACCTTTGGAACTAGACAGCATACTGAAAATGTGTAATAACCATTTGGCTGTAGTTTGAGTTATCAAAATTAAAGCATTTTTGTAGATACCAGATTTATTTTACTGTGCCAATATGACAATTTCCTTCTAAAATTTATGACAAATAAGTATTTTGTTAATTGACAGGCGTGCGAAAGAGAGACTTTTGGATGTTAATGTGCTGAGAGGTGCAACTGGAGGGATGTCTGATCTTTATCTTGTGGAGGCTAAGGTGAAGATTTGTATGGGTTTTCAGAAAAGAAGAGTGAATGTTGGGGTGAAGAGGGTGGTGAGAGTAAGTGAGCTTGAGAAGGAGACCTGTGTGAGGAAGTACCAGGAGAGACTGAGTACAGAATGGAAAAAGGTGAGAACAATGGAAGTAAGGGGAGTGGGGGAGGAATGGGATGTATTTAGGGAATCAGTGATGGATTGCGCAAAAGATGCTTGTGGCATGAGAAGAGTGGGAGGTGGGTTGATTAGAAAGGGTAGTGAGTGGTGGGATGAAGAAGTAAGAGTATTAGTGAAAGAGAAGAGAGAGGCATTTGGACGATTTTTGCAGGGAAAAAATGAAATTGAGTGGGAGATGTATAAAAGAAAGAGACAGGAGGTCAAGAGAAAGGTGCAAGAGGTGAAAAAAAAGGGCAAATGAGAGTTGGGGTGAGAGAGGATCATTAAATTTTAGGGAGAATAAAAAGATGTTCTGGAAGGAGGTAAATAAAGTGCGTAAGACAAGGGAGCAAATGGGAACTTCGGTGAAGGGCGCAAGTGGGGAGGTGATAACAAGTAGTGGTGATGTGAGAAGGAGATGGAGTGAGTATTTTGAAGGTTTGTTGAATCTGTTTGATGATAGAGTGGCAGATATAGGGTGTTTTGGTTGAGGTGGTGTGCAAAGTGAGAGGGTTAGGGAAAATGATGTGGTAAACAGAGAAGAGGTAGTGAAAGCTTTGCGGAAGATGAAAGCCGGCAAGGCAGCGGGTTTGGATGGTATTGCAGTGGAATTTATTAAAAAAGGGGGTGACTGTATTGTTGACTGGTTGGTAAGGTTATTTAATGTATGTATGACTCATGGTGAGGTGCCTGAGGATTGGCGGAATGCGTGCATAGTGCCATTGTACAAAGGCAAAGGGGATAAGAGTGAGTGCTCAAATTACAGAGGTATAAGTTTGTTGAGTATTCCTGGTAAATTATATGGGAGGGTACTGATTGAGAGGGTGAAGGCATGTACAGAGCATCAGATTGGGGAAGAGCAGTGTGGTTTCAGAAGTGGTAGAGGATGTGTGGATCAGGTGTTTGCTTTGAAGAATGTATGTGAGAAATACTTAGAAAAGCAAATGGATTTGTATGTAGCATTTATGGATCTGGAGAAGGCATATGATAGAGTTGATAGAGATGCTCTGTGGAAGGTATTAAGAATATATGGTGAGGGAGGCAAGTTGTTAGAAGCAGTGAAAAGTTTTTATCGAGGATGTAAGGCATGTGTACGTGTAGGAAGAGAGGAAAGTGATTGGTTCTCAGTGAATGTAGGTTTGCGGCAGGGGTGTGTGATGTCTCCATGGTTGTTTAATTTGTTTATGGATGGGGTTGTTAGGGAGGTAAATGCAAGAGTTTTGGAAAGAGGGGCAAGTATGAAGTCTGTTGGGGATGAGAGAGCTTGGGAAGTGAGTCAGTTGTTGTTCGCTGATGATACAGCGCTGGTGGCTGATTCATGTGAGAAACTGCAGAAGCTGGTGACTGAGTTTGGAAAAGTGTGTGGAAGAAGAAAGTTAAGAGTAAATGTGAATAAGAGCAAGGTTATTAGGTACTTAGAAAAGCAAATGGATTTGTATGTAGCATTTATGGATCTGGAGAAGGCATATGATAGAGTTGATAGAGATGCTCTGTGGAAGGTATTAAGAATATATGGTGAGGGAGGCAAGTTGTTAGAAGCAGTGAAAAGTTTTTATCGAGGATGTAAGGCATGTGTACGTGTAGGAAGAGAGGAAAGTGATTGGTTCTCAGTGAATGTAGGTTTGCGGCAGGGGTGTGTGATGTCTCCATGGTTGTTTAATTTGTTTATGGATGGGGTTGTTAGGGAGGTAAATGCAAGAGTTTTGGAAAGAGGGGCAAGTATGAAGTCTGTTGGGGATGAGAGAGCTTGGGAAGTGAGTCAGTTGTTGTTCGCTGATGATACAGCGCTGGTGGCTGATTCATGTGAGAAATTGCAGAAGCTGGTGACTGAGTTTGGAAAAGTGTGTGGAAGAAGAAAGTTAAGAGTAAATGTGAATAAGAGCAAGGTAATTAGGTACAGTAGGGTTGAGGGTCAAGTCAATTGGGAGGTGAGTTTGAATGGAGAAAAACTGGAGGAAGTGAAGTGTTTTAGATATCTGGGAGTGGATCTGGCAGCGGATGGAACCATGGAAGCGGAAGTGGATCATAGGGTGGGGGAGGGGGCGAAAATCCTGGGGGCCTTGAAGAATGTGTGGAAGTCGAGAACATTATCTCGGAAAGCAAAAATGGGTATGTTTGAAGGAATAGTGGTTCCAACAATGTTGTATGGTTGCGAGGCGTGGGCTATGGATAGAGTTGTGTGCAGGAGGATGGATGTGCTGGAAATGAGATGTTTGAGGACAATGTGTGGTGTGAGGTGGTTTGATCGAGTGAGTAACGTAAGGGTAAGAGAGATGTGTGGAAATAAAAAGAGCGTGGTTGAGAGAGCAGAAGAGGGTGTTTTGAAGTGGTTTGGGCACATGGAGAGGATGAGTGAGGAAAGATTGACCAAGAGGATATATGTGTCGGAGGTGGAGGGAACAAGGAGAAGAGGGAGACCAAATTGGAGGTGGAAAGATGGAGTGAAAAAGATTTTGTGTGATCGGGGCCTGAACATGCAGGAGGGTGAAAGGAGGGCAAGGAATAGAGTGAATTGGAGCGATGTGGTATACCTGGGTTGACGTGCTGTCAGTGGATTGAAGCAGGGCATGTGAAGCGTCTGGGGTAAACCATGGAAAGCTGTGTAGGTATGTATATTTGCGTGTGTGGACGTATGTATATACATGTGTATGGGGGGGGGTTGGGCCATTTCTTTCGTCTGTTTCCTTGCGCTACCTCGCAAACGCGGGAGACAGCGACAAAGTATAATAAAAAAAAAAAGTATTTTGTAAAACTGAAGTTAGTGATAGTAATTTTTTTTTTTTTTTTGCTTTGTCGCTGTCTCCCGCGTTTGCGAGGTAGCGCAAGGAAACAGACGAAAGAAATGGCCCAACCCACCCCCATACACATGTATATACTTACATCCACACACGCAAATATACATACCTACACAGCTCTCCATGGTTTACCCCAGACGCTTCACATGCCCTGATTCAGTCCACTGACAGCACGTCAACTCCGGTATACCACATCGCTCCAATTCACTCTATTCCTTGCCCTCCTTTCACCCTCCTGCATGTTCAGGCCCCGATCACACAAAATCTTTTTCACTCCATCTTTCCACCTCCAATTTGGTCTCCCACTTCTCCTCGTTCCCTCCGCCTCCGACACATATATCCTCTTGGTCAATCTTTCCTCACTCATTCTCTCCATGTGTCCAAACCATTTCAAAACACCCTCTTCTGCTCTCTCAACCACGCTCTTTTTATTTCCACACATCTCTTACCCTTACGTTACTTACTCGATCAAACCACCTCACACCACACATTGTCCTCAAACATCTCATTTCCAGCACATCCATCCTCCTGCGCACAACTCTATCCATAGCCCACGCCTCGCAACCATACAACATTGTTGGAACCACTATTCCTTCAAACATACCCATTTTTGCTTTCCGAGATAATGTTCTCGACTCCACACATTCTTCAAGGCTCCCAGAATTTTCGCCCCCTCCCCCACCCTATGATCCACTTCCGCTTCCATGGTTCCATCCGCTGCCAGATCCACTCCCAGATATCTAAAACACCTTACTTCCTCCAGTTTTTCTCCATTCAAACTTACCTCCCAATTGACTTGACCCTCAACCCTACTGTACCTAATTACCTTGCTCTTATTCACATTTACTCTTAACTTTCTTCTTTCACACACTTTACCAAACTCAGTCACCAGCTTCTGCAGTTTCTCACATGAATCAGCCACCAGCGCTGTATCATCAGCAAACAACAACTGACTCACTTCCCAAGCTCTCTCATCCCCAACAGACTTCATACTTGCCCCTCTTTCCAAAACTCTTGCATTCACCTCCGTAACAACCCCATCTATAAACAAATTAAACAATCATGGAGACATCACACACCCCTGCCGCAAACCTACATTCACTGAGAACCAATCACTTTCCTCTCTTCCTACACGTACACATGCCGTACATCCTCGATAAAAACTTTTCACTGCTTCTAACAACTTGCCTCCCACACCATATATTCTTAACACCTTCCACAGAGCATCTCTATCAACTCTTATCATATGCCTTCTCCAGATCCATAAATGCTACATACAAATCCATTTGCTTTTCTAAGTATTTCTCACATACATTCTTCAAAGCAAACACCTGATCCACACATCCTCTACCACTTCTGAAACCACACTGCTCTTCCCCAATCTGATGCTCTGTACATGCCTTCACCCTCTCAGTCAATACCCTCCCATATAATTTACCAGGAATACTCAACAAACTTCACTCTTATCCCCTTTGCCTTTGTACATGGCACTATGCATGCATTCCCCCAATCCTCAGGCACCTCACCATGAGTCATACATACATTAAATAACCTTACCAACCAGTCAATAATACAGTCACCCCCTTTTTTAATAAATTCCACTGCAATACCATCCAAACGTGCTGCCTAGCTGGCTTTCATCTTCCGCAAAGCTTTTACATAGTATTATGTCTCATTAATTTTCTTTCTTGAAGGAGATTAGATATTGATAGTGCTTTTTCATTACTGTTTTGATCATATTTTGATTTGATAATGTTAGTTTCTGTTTTTTGTTAAAGTGGATTTAGCAAACCAGTGTTTACTAAGGTATATAATGCATGTTTATTAAATGTTTCAGAATATTATCTGTAGACATTAGTCAGGAACTAATCAAATTTTGGAAATCGTCCCATGTCTTTAGTGTACTGTCCTGTCAGCATTTTAAACACTGACACTATGAAGAACTGACATTTTATCTCTTGCCCTGTTACAGCTAGAGAATGCACAGAAGCAATAGGGATACCTTAATCTATCCTTGGATGACATTCAAAGAAGAACATTCATTCGTATTTTTTGCCATAATGTCTGTATCACCACAACAGACAAAAACTTATGTCTCTAGTGAGAATATTCTGATGACATCATTGAAATGTTTACTGTGAGACCTATGGCTCGTTGCATCAAAGTCGACATCACAGTTCCAATATTGGAGAGTGTAAATGTAAGTATTCTATATCATTGTTCATAGTATAGCATACCTAATTCATGTTATGTCCAGATCATAGAAATTTAAGGCATGTATATATATAGTGGTTTTGCTCTGTTGACATGTGTATATGGCAAGGGGACCAAGTTTTGAAATTGAGTATTCTCAATTGGTAAACAGCAGTAATAATAGTTTATTAAGATTGTATTAGTTGTCAAAATTTCCCAGTCAACAGAACAAAAATATTTACCGCAACTGCACAAATCCTTGTTACATCTTTTTTATAGTGAATGACATGGCATGGGCAAAGCATGCAGTAATCAAGGAATAACTTAGGTGAAAGAATTAGATTGTAAGAAAAAGAAAAATTAGTCAAGGCTCCACTAGTCTTTGTAGGCTTTGCAGTTAGTGACTGAGTTTGGTAAAGTGTGTGAAAGAAGAAAGCTGAGAATAAATGTGAATAAGAGCAAGGTTATTAGGTGCAGTAGGGTTGAGGGTCAAGTCAATTGGGAGGTAAGTTTGAATGGAGAAAAACTAGAGGAAGTGAAGTGTCTTAGATATCTGGGAGTGGATTTGGCAGTGGATGGAACCATGGAAGCGGAAGTGAATCATAGGATGGGGGAGGGGGCGAAAATTCTGGGAGAGTTGAAGAATGTGTGGAAGTCAAGAACATTATCTCGGAAAGCAAAAATGGGTATGTTTGAAGGAATAGTGGTTCCAACACTGTTGTATGGTTGCGAGGCATGGACTATGGTTAGAGTTGTAAGGAGGAGGGTGGATGTGCTGGAAATGGGATGTTTGAGGACAATATGTGGTGTGAGTTGGTTTGATCGAGTAAGTAATAATAGGGTAAGAGAGATGTGTGGTAATAAAAAGAGTGTGGTTGAGAGAGCAGAAGAGGGTGTTTTGAAATGGTTTGGTCACATAGAGAGAATGAGTGAGGAAAGATTGACCAAGAGGATATATGTGTCAGAGGTGGAGGGAACGAGAAGTGGGAGACCAAATCGGAGGTGGAAAGATGGAATGAAAAAGATTTTGAGATTTCGGGGCCTGAACATGCAGGAGGGTGAAAGGCGTGCAAGGAATAGAGTGAATTGGAACAATGTGGTATACCAGGGTTGACGTGCTGTCAATGGATTGAACCAGGGCATGTGAAGCGTCTGGGGTAAACCATGGAAAGTTGTGTGGGGCCTGGATGTGGAAAGGGAGCCGTGGTTTCAGTGCATTATTACATGACAGCTAGAGACTGAGTGTGAACGAATGTGGCCTTTGTTGTCTTTTCCTAGCGCTACCTCGCTCACATGAGGGGGATGGGGTTGTTATTTCATGTGTGACGAGGTGGCGATGGGAATGAATAAAGGCAGACAGTGTGAATTGTGTGCGTGGGTATATATGTATATGTCTGTATGTGTATATGTATGTATACATTGAGATGTATAGGTATGTATATGTGCTGTGTGTGGATGTGTATGTATATACATGTGTATGTGGGTGGGTTGGGCCATTCTTTTGTCTGTTTCCTTGCGCCACCTCGCTAATGTGGGAGACAGCGACAAAGCAAAATAAAAAAAAGAGGTTTTAGGAGGATGAAAATGCAAAAAAAAAGAAAATCCCACAGCATAACAGTTTGGGGGAAGAGAAGAGAATGTATATGCTATCTTTTTCTTTTCCTTTATGCGTCTATGCTGTTTCCTCTCGGGTAAGATGGTATCGGGAATGTGTGAAGGTGAGCAAGTATGAATATGTACATGTGTATATGTGTGTATGTCTGTGTATGTGTATGTATGTTTATGTGTATATGTTGA
Organism: Panulirus ornatus; assembly: GCF_036320965.1. Lineage (NCBI taxonomy): Eukaryota > Metazoa > Arthropoda > Malacostraca > Decapoda > Palinuridae > Panulirus > Panulirus ornatus. The sequence goes on from NC_092261.1 coordinate 28,081,919, forward strand.
TATGTAAATTTATGTGTATGGGCATTTATTTATATTATTCATATTTATTCATTATACTTTGTCGCTGTCTCCCGCGTTTGCAAGGTAGCGCAAGCAAACACACGAAAGAATGCCCCAACCCACCCACATACACATGTATATACATACATGTCCACAAACGCACATATACATACCTATACATCTCAGTGTATACATATATATATATATATATATGAAAAGTTTTTATCGAGGATGTAAGGCATGTGTACGAGTAGGAAGAGAGGAAAGTGTTGGTTCTCAGTGAATGTAGGTTTGCGGCAGGGGTGTGTGATGTCTCCATGGTTGTTTAATTTGTTTATGGATGGGGTTGTTAGGGAGGTGAATGCAAGAGTTTTGGAGAGAGGGGCAAGTATGAAGTCTGTTGGGGATGAGAGAGCTTGGGAAGTGAGTCAGTTGTTGTTCGCTGATGATACAGTGCTGATGGCTGATTCATGTGAGAAACTGCAGAAGCTGGTGACTGAGTTTGGTAAAGTGTGTGAAAGAAGAAAGTTAAGAGTAAATGTGAATAAGAGCAAGGTTATTAGGTACAGTAGGGTTGAGGGTCAATTCAATTGGGAGGTGAGTTTGAATGGAGAAAAACTGGAGGAAGTGAAGTGTTTTAGATATCTGGGAGTGGATCTGGCAGCGGATGGAACCATGGAAGCGGAAGTGGATCATAGGGTGGGGGAGGGGGCAAAAATTCTGGGAGCCTTGAAGAATGTGTGGAAGTCGAGAACGTTATCTCGGAGAGCAAAAATGGGTATGTTTGAAGGAATAGTGGTTCCAACAATGTTGTATGGTTGCGAGGCGTGGACTATGGATAGAGTTGTGCGCAGGAGGATGGATGTGCTGGAAATGAGATGTTTGAGGACAATGTGTGGTGTGAGGTGGTTTGATCGAGTAAGTAACGTAAGGGTAAGAGAGATGTGTGGAAATAAAAAGAGCGTGGTTGAGAGAGCAGAAGAGGGTGTTTTGAAATGGTTTGGTCACATGGAGAGAATGAGTGAGGAAAGATTGACCAAGAGGATATATGTGTCGGAGGTGGAGGGAACGAGGAGAAGAGGGAGACCAAATTGGAGGTGGAAAGATGGAGTGAAAAAGATTTTGTGTGATCGGGGCCTGAACATGCAGGAGGGTGAAAGGAGGGCAAGGAATAGAGTGAAGTGGAGCGATGTGGTATACAGGGGTTGACGTGCTGTCAGTGGATTGAATCAAGGCATGTGTATGGGGGTGGGTTGGGCCATTTCTTTCATCTGTTTCCTTGCGCTATCTCGCAAATGCGGGAGACAGCGACAAAGCAAAAAAAAAAAAAGAAATATATATATATATATATATATATATATATATATATATATATATATATATATATATATATATATATATTTTTTTTTTTTTTTTTTTTTTTTTTTTTATACTTTGTCGCTGTCTCCCGCGTTTGCGAGGTAGCGCAAGGAAACAGACGAAAGAAATGGCCCAACCCCCCCCATACACATGTACATACACACGTCCACACACGCAAATATACATACCTACACAGCTTTCCATGGTTTACCCCGGACGCTTCACATGCCTTGATTCAATCCACTGACAGCACGTCAACCCCTGTATACCACATCGCTCCAATTCACTCTATTCCTTGCCCTCCTTTCACCCTCCTGCATGTTCAGGCCCCGATCACACAAAATCCTTTTCACTCCATCTTTCCACCTCCAATTTGGTCTCCCTCTTCTCCTCGTTCCCTCCACCTCCGACACATATATCCTCTTGGTCAATCTTTCCTCACTCATTCTCTCCATGTGCCCAAACCATTTCAAAACACCCTCTTCTGCTCTCTCAACCATGCTCTTTTTATTTCCACACATCTCTCTTACCCTTACGTTACTTACTCGATCAAACCACCTCACACCACACATTGTCCTCAAACATCTCATTTCCAGCACATCCATCCTCCTGCGCACAACTCTATCCATAGCCCACGCCTCGCAACCATACAACATTGTTGGAACTACTATTCCTTCAAACATACCCATTTTTGCTTTCCGGGATAATGTTCTCGACTTCCACACATTTTTCAAGGCTCCCAAAATTTTCGCCCCCTCCCCCACCCTATGATCCACTTCCGCTTCCATGGTTCCATCCACTGACAGATCCACTCCCAGATATCTAAAACACTTCACTTCCTCCAGTTTTTCACCATTCAAACTCACCTCCCAATTGACTTGACCCTCAACCCTACTGTACCTAATAACCTTGCTCTTATTCACATTTACTCTTAACTTTCTTCTTCCACACACTTTACCAAACTCCGTCACCAGCTTCTGCAGTTTCTCACATGAATCCGCCACCAGCGCTGTATCATCAGCGAACAACAACTGATTCACTTCCCAAGCTCTCTCATCCCCAACAGACTTCATACTTGCCCCTCTTTCCAAAACTCTTGCATTTACCTCCCTAACAACCCCATCCATAAACAAATTAAACAACCATGGAGACATCACACACCCCTGCCGCAAACCTACATTCACTGAGAACCAATCACTTTCCTCTCTTCCTACACGTACACATGCCTTACATCCTCGATAAAAACTTTTCACTGTTTCTAACAACTTGCCTCCCACACCATATATTCTTAATACCTTCCACAGAGCATCTCTATCAACTCTATCATATGCCTTCTCCAGATCCATAAATGCTACATACAAATCCATTTGCTTTTCTAAGTATTTCTCACATACATTCTTCAAAGCAAACACCTGATCCACACATCCTCTACCACTTCTGAAACCACACTGCTCTTCCCCAATCTGATGCTCTGTACATGCCTTCACCCTCTCAATCAATACCCTCCCATATAATTTACCAGGAATACTCAACAAACTTATACCTCTGTAATTTGAGCACTCACTCTTATCCCCTTTGCCTTTGTACAATGGCACTATGCACGCATTCCGCCAATCCTCAGGCACCTCACCATGAGTCATACATACATTAAATAACCTTACCAACCAGTCAACAATACAGTCACCCCCTTTTTTAATAAATTCCACTGCAATACCATCCAAACCTGCTGCCTTGCCGGCTTTCATCTTCCGCAAAGCTTTTACTACCTCTTCTCTGTTTACCAAATCATTTTCCCTAACCCTCTCACTTTGCACACCACCTCGACCCAAACACCCTATATCTGCCACTCTGTCATCAGACACATTCAACAAACCTTCAAAATACTCATTCCATCTCCTTCTCACATCACCACTACTTGTTATCACCTCCCCATTTACGCCCTTCACTGAAGTTCCCATTTGCTCCCTTGTCTTACGCACCCTATTTACCTCCTTCCAGAACATCTTTTTATTCTCCCTAAAATTTACTGATAGTCTCTCACCCCAACTCTCATTTGCCCTTTTTTTCACCTCTTGCACCTTTCTCTTGACCTCCTGTCTCTTTCTTTTATACTTCTCCCACTCAATTGCATTTTTTCCCTGCAAAAATCGTCCAAATGCCTCTCTCTTCTCTTTCACTAATACTCTTACTTCTTCATCCCACCACTCACTACCCTTTCTAAACAGCCCACCTCTCACTCTTCTCATGCCACAAGCATCTTTTGCGCAATCCATCACTGATTCCCTAAATACATCCCATTCCTCCCCCACTCCCCTTACTTCCATTGTTCTCACCTTTTTCCATTCTGTACACAGTCTCTCCTGATACTTCTTCACACAGGTCTCCTTCCCAAGCTCACTTACTCTCACCACCTTCTTCACCCCAACATTCACTCTTCTTTTCTGAAAACCCATACTAATCTTCACCTTAGCCTCCACAAGATAATGATCAGACATCCCTCCAGTTGCACCTCTCAGCACATTGACATCCAAAAGTCTCTCTTTCGCACGCCTGTCCATTAACACGTAATCCAATAACGCTCTCTGGCCATCTCTCCTACTTACATAAGTATACTTATGTATATCTCGCTTTTTAAACCAGGTATTCCCAATCATCAGTCCTTTTTCAGCACATAAATCTACAAGCTCTTCACCATTTCCATTTACAACACTGAACACCCCATGTATACCAATTATTCCCTCAACTGCCACATTACTCACCTTTGCATTCAAATCACCCATCACTATAACCCGGTCTCGTGCCTCAAAACCGCTAACACACTCATTTAGCTGTTCCCAAAACACTTGCCTCTCATGATCTTTCTTCTCATGCCCAGGTGCATATGCACCAATAATCACCCACCTCTCTCCATCAACTTTCAATTTTACCCATATTAATCGAGAATTTACTTTCTTACATTCTATGACATACTCCCACAACTCCTGTTTCAGGAGTATTGCTACTCCTTCCCTTGCTCTTGTCCTCTCACTAACCCCTGACGTCAATCCCCAGACATTTCCAAACCACTCTTCCCCTTTACCCTTGAGCTTCGTTTCACTCAGAGCCAAAACATCCAGGTTCCTTTCCTCAAACATACTACCTATCTCTCCTTTTTTCACATCTTGGTTACATCCACACACATTTAGGCACCCCACTCTGAGCCTTCGAGGAGGATGAGCACTCCCCGCGTGACTCCTTCTTCTGTTTCCCATTTTAGAAAGTTAATACAAGGAGGGGAGGATTTCCGGCCCCCCGCTCCCGTCCCCTCTAGTCGCTCTCCACGACACGCGAGGAACACGCGGGAAGCACTCTTTCACCCCTATCCCCAGGGATAATATACATATATATATACACACACACACACACACACACACACACACACACACGCACACACACACACACGCACACACATACATATATATACATATGAAAAATGTAAGAAACAATTTAGAAAACAAACTTTTAGCTTGAAATGAATGAAAAAATGAACGTCACATAATGGTTCAACCTCTGGCTATGGAAAAGGAAATGTACAATTTATTCACACAAACGTCAATAGCAGTTCTCATCAATTTCACCACTGAATCAATAAGCTTCAATGTCTAAGCTACATTTTTCTCCAACTTCACTATTTTCTTGTCAAAACACCATGCATGAAAACTATCACTCCAGTAACACAACTGTAAACATTTACTTCCCCTTTAAAAAGTTCTGGGGAAGTCTGTCTCGATACACTGCGGCGAGGCGAGGCGACGCTGACACAATCACTGTCACAATATCACTTCTGCCTCCTTCCAAGCGTTGTTTCAGGGAATAATTCCGGGTTGCTGAAGACGTTGCGGCAGCGGCATGATGAGTGTAGCGCAACGACGACGTAGGAAGAGATTCGACCTCAGGCATGGCTTTTCATGTCTGTCTCACAGGCGTCAGTCCTCCAGGATTATCTTCTGCGTGTCGGCCGCGAGGACGTCAGAGGGCGACTGGGGCTCCAGGATCTGTAAGAAGAGGTTGAATAACCCCATTCTGTGAATGATGGTTTCGGATGCGGTCCAATGAAGCTTCTACTCGGTCTATCATGATCATGTCCCAGTCTCACCTCCCGTCCACAGCGGCCTGACCGTACTCTCTTCTCTCGCAGTTGTAGTTTCGTCTCCTTATTCACACTGTCGCTCCTCCGAGTCTTTTCATATATATATATATATATATATATATATGGAGAAAAACTGGAGGAAGTGAAGTGTTTTAGATATCTGGGAGTGGATCTGGCAGCGGATGGAACCATGGAAGCGGAAGTGGATCATAGGGTGGGGGAGGGGGCGAAAATTCTGGGAGCCTTGAAGAATGTGTGGAAGTCGAGAACATTATCTCGGAAAGCAAAAATGGGTATGTTTGAAGGAATAGTGGTTCCAACAATGTTGTATGGTTGCGAGGCGTTGGCAATGGATAGAGTTGTGCGCAGGAGGTTGGATGTGCTGGAAATGAGATGTATGAGGACAATGTGTGGTGTGAGGTGGTTTGATCGAGTAAGTAACGTAAGGGTAAGAGAGATGTGTGGAAATAAAAAGAGCGTGGTTGAGAGAGCAGAAGAGGGTGTTTTGAAATGGTTTGGGCACATGGAGAGAATGAGTGAGGAAAGATTGACCAAGAGGATATATGTGTCGGAGGTGGAGGGAACGAGGAGAAGAGGGAGACCAAATTGGAGGTGGAAAGATGGAGTGAAAAAGATTTTGTGTGATCGGGGCCTGAACATGCAGGAGGGTGAAAGGAGGGCAAGGAATAGAGTGAATTGGAGCGATGTGGTATACCGGGGTTGACGTGCTGTCAGCGGATTGAATCAGGGCATGTGAGGCGTCTGGGGTAAACCATGGAAAGCTGTGTAGATATGTATATTTGCGTGTGTGGACGTATGTATATACATGTGTATGGGGGTGGGTTGGGTCATTTCTTTCGTCTGTTTCCTTGCGCTACCTCGCAAACGCGGGAGACAGCGACAAAGCAAAAAAAGAAAAAAAATATATATATATATGTATATATATTTTTTTTTTTTTTTTTCATACTATTCGCTATTTCCCGCGATAGCGAGGTAGCGTTAAGAACAGAGGACTGGGCCTTTGAGGGAATATCCTCACCTGGACCTCTTCTCTGTTCCTTCTTTTGGAAAATTAAAAAAAAAAAAAAAAAAAAAAAAAAAATATATGTATATATACACACAGACATATATGTATATACACATGTACATAATTCATACTGTCTGCCCTTATTCTTTCCCGTTGCCACCCCGCCACACATGAAATGACAACCCCCTCTCCCTGCATGTGCATGAGGTGTCACTAGGAAAAGACAACAAAGGCCACATTCGTTCACACTCAGTCTCCAGCTGTCATGTATAATGCACCGAAACCAGAGCTCCCTTTCCACATCCAGGCCCCACAGAACTTTCCATGGTTTACTCCAGACGCTTCACATTCCCTGGTTCAATCCATTGACAGCATGTCGACCCTGGTATACCACATCATTCCAATTCCCTTTATTCCTTGCACGCCTTTCACCCTCCTGCATGTTCAAGCCCCGATCACTCAAAGTCTTTCCTTACTCGCAACCATATATCATTGTTGGAACCACTATTCCTTCAAACATACCCATTTTTGCTTTCCAAGATAATGTTCTCGACTTCCACACATTCTTCAATGCTCCCAGAACTTTCACCTCCTCCCCCACTCAATGATTCACTTTCGCTTCCATGGTTCCATCCACTGTCAAATCCACTCCCATATATCTAAAACACTTCATTTCCTCCAGTTTCTCTCCATTCAAAGTTACCTTCCATTTGACTTGTCCCTCAACCCTTCTGTACCTAATAACCTTGCTATTATTCACATTTACTCTCAGCTTTCATCTTTCACACACTTTACTTAACTCAGTCACCAGCTTCTGCAGTTTCTCACTCAAATCAGCCGCCAGTGCTGTATCATCAGCGAACAACAACTGACTCACTTCCCAAGCTCTCTCATCCTCAACAGACCGCATACTTGCCCCTCTTTCCAAAACTCTTGCATTCACCTCCCTAACAACCCTATCCATAAAACATTAAACACCCATGGAGACATGATGAACCCCTGCCGCAAACCAACATTCACTGAAAACCAATCACTTTCCTCTCTTCCTACATGTACACATGCCTTACATCCTCGATAAAAACTTTTCACTGCTTCTAACAACTTGCCTCCCTCACCATATATTCTTAATACCTTCCACAGAGCATCTCTATCAACTCTATCATATGCCTTCTCCAGATCCATAAATGCTACATACAAATCCATTTGCTTTTCTAAGTATTTCTCACATACATTCTTCAAACACCTGATCCACACATCCTCTACCACTTCTGAAACCACACTGCTCTTCCCCAATCTGATGCTCTGTACCTCCTTCACCCTCTCAATCAATACCATCCCATATAAATTCCCAGGAATACTCAACAAACTTATACCTCTGTAATTTGAGCACTCACTTTTATCCCCTTTGCCTTTGCACAATCGCATTATGCAAGCATTCTGCCAATCCTCAGGCACCTCACCATGAGTCATACATACATTAAATAATCTTAACAACCAGTCAACAATAGTCATCCCCTTTTTTGATACATTCCACTGCAATACCATCCAAACCCGCTGCCTTGCTGGCTTTTATCTTCCGCAAAGCTTTTATACCTCTTCTCTGTTTACCAAATCATTCTCCCTAACCGTCTCACTTTGCACACCACCTCAACCAAAACACCGTACATCTGCCACTCTTATCATCAAACACATTCAACAAACCTTCAAAATACTCACTCCATCTCCTTCTCACATCACCACTACTTGTTATCACCTCCCCATTAGCCCCTTCACTGATGTTCCCATTTGTTCCCGTCTTACGCACTTTATTTACCTCCTTCCAAAACATCTTTTTATTCTCCCTAAAATTCAATGATACTCTCTCACCCCAACTCTCATTTGCCCTTTTTTTCACCTCTCGCACCTTTCTCTTGACCTCCAGCCTCTTTCTTTTATACATCTCCCAGTCATTTGCATTATTTCCCTGCAAAAATCGTCCAAATGCATCTCTCTTCTCTTTCACTAATAATCTTACTTCTTCATCCCACCAATCACTACCCTTTCAAATCTGCCCACCTCCCACACTTCTCATGCCACAAGCATCTTTTGCACAAGCCGTCACTGCTTCCTTAAATACATCCCATTCCTCTCCCACTCCCCTTACGTCCTTTGTTCTCACCTTTTTCCATTCTGTACTCAGTCTCTCCTGGTACTTCCTCACACAAGTCTCCTTCCCAAGCTCACTTACTCTCACCACTCTCTTCACCCCAGCATTCTCTCTTCTTTTCTGAAAACCTCTACAAATCTTCACTTTCGCCTCCACAAGATAATGATCAGACATCCCTCCAGTGGCACCTCTTAGCACATTAAAATCCAAAAGTCTCTCTTTTGCGCATCTATCAATTAACATGTAATCCAATAGTGCTCTCTACCCATCTCTCCTACTTTCATATGTATACTTATGTATATCTCTATTTTTAGACCAGGTATTCCCAATCACCAGTCCTTTTTCAGCACATAAATCTACAAGCTCTTCACCATTTCCATTTACACCACTGAACACCCCATGTATACCAATTATTCCCTCAACTGCCACATTACTCACTTTTGCATTGAAATCACCCATCACTGTAACCCGGTCTCGTGCATCAAAACCACTAACACACTCACTCAGCTGCTCCCAAGACACTTGCCTTCCATGATCTTTCTTCTCATGCCCAGGTACATATTCACCAATAATCCCCTATCTCTCACCATCCACTTTCAGTTTTACCCATATCAATCTAGAGTTTACTTTTTTACACTCTATCACATACTCCCACTACTCCTGTTTCAGGAGTAGTGTTACTTCTTCCCTTGCTCTCATCCTCTCACTAACCCCTGATTTTCCTCCCAAGACATTCCCAAACCACTCTTCCCCTTTACCCTTGAGCTTCATTTCACTCAGAGCCAAAACATCCAGGTTCCTTTCCTCAAACATACTACCTATCTCTCCTTTTTTCTCTTCTTGGTTACATCCACACACACTTAGACACCCCAATCCAAGCCTTCGAGGAGGATGAGCACTCCCCGCGTGACTCCTTCTGTTTCCCCTTTTAGAAAGTTTAAGTACAAGGAGGGGGGGGGTTCTAGCCCCCTGCTCCTGCCCCCTTTAGTTGCCTTCTACAACACATGGGGAAAGCGTGGGAAGTATTCTTTCTCCCCTATCCCCAGGGATTATGAATGTATACATGTGTATATATGTATATGTCTGTGTATGTGTGTATGAATATTATAATGATGGGTGATTTGAATGCAAAGGTGAGTAATGTGGCAGTTGAGGGAATAATTTTATGTACATGGGGTGTTCAGTGTTGTAAATGGAAATGGTGAAGAGCTTGTAGATTTGTGTGCTGAAAAAGGACTGGTGATTGGGAGTACCTGATTTGAAAGAGAGATATACATAAGTATATATAAGTAGGAGAGATGGCCAGAGAGCCTTATTGGATTATATGGTAATTGATAGGCGCATGAAAGAGAGGCTTTTGGAGGTTACTGTGCTGAGAGATGCAACTAGAGGGATGTCTGATCATTATCTTGTGGAGGTGAAGGTGAAGATTTGTAGAGGGTTTCAGAAAAGAAGAGAGAATGTTGGGGTGAAGAGAGTGGTGAGAGTGAGTGAGCATGGGAAGGAGACTTGTGTGAGGAAGTACCAAGAGAGACTGAGTGCAGAATGGAAAAAGGTGAGAGCAAAGAGCGTAAGGGGAGTTGGGGAGGAATGGGATGTATTTAGGGGAGCATTGATGGCTCTCACAAAAGATGCTTGTGGCTTGAAAAGCATGGGACATGAGCTAATTAGAAAGGGGAATGAGTGGTGGGATGAAGAAGTAAGATTATTAGTGAAAGAGAAGAGAGGCATTTGGATGATTTTTGCAGAGAAATAGTGCAAATTACTAGGAGATGTATAAAAGAAAGAAGCAGGAGGCCAACAGAAAGGTGCAAGAGGTGAAAAAGAGGGCAAATGAGAGTTGGGGTGAGGGAGTATCATTAAATTTTTGGGAGAATAAAAGGATGTTTTGGAAGGAGGTAAATAAAGTGCTTAAGACAAGAGAACAAATGGAAACATTTGGTGAAGGGGGCTAATGGTGAAGTGAGAAGGAAATGGAGTGAGTATTTTGAAGTTTTGTTGAATGTGTTTAATGATAGATTGGCAGATATAGGGTGTTTTGGTCGAGGTAGTGTGAAAGGGTCAGGGAGAATGGTTTGGTAAACAGAGAAGAGGTAGTGAAAGCTTTGCAGAAGATGAAATCCGGCAAGGTGGCAGTTTTGGATGGTATTGCAGTGGAATTTATTGAAAAGGGGGGTGACTGTGTTGTTGACTGGTTGGAGAGGATATTCACTGTATGTATGACTCATGGTGAAGTGCCTGAGGATTGGCAGAATGCATGCATAATGCCATTGTACAAAGGCAAAGGGGATGAAGGTGAGTGCTCAAATAATTACAGAGGTATAAGTTTGTTGAGAAAATATATAGGAGGGTAAAGAGGGTAAGGAAGGCATTGACAGAGCATCAGATTGGGTAAAAGCAGTGTGGTTTCAGAAGTGGTAGAGTATGTGTGGATCAGGTGTTTGCTTTGAAGAATTTATGTGAGAAATACTTAGAAAAACAAGTGGATTTGTATGTAGCATTTATGGATCAGGAGAAGGCATATGATAGAGTTGATAGAGATGCTCTGTGGAAAGTATTAAGAGTACATGGTGTTGGAGGCAAGTTGTTAGAAGCAGTGAAAAGTTTGTATCGAGGATGTAAGGCATGTGTATGAGTAGGAACAGAGGAAAGTGATAGGTTCTCAGTGAATGTCGGTTTGCGGGAGGGGTGTGTGATGTCTCCATGGTTGTTTAATATGTTTATGGATGGGGTTGTTAGGGAGGTGAATGCAAGAGTTTTGGAGAGAGGGGCAAGTATGCAGTCTGTTGCGGATGAAAGGGCTTGGGAAGTGAGTCAGTTGTTGTTCGCTGATGATACAGTCCCGGTGGCTGATTTGGGTAAGAAACTGCAGAAGCTGGTGACTGAGTTTGGTAAAGTGTGTGAAAGAAGAAAGCTGAGAGTAAATGTGAATAAGAGCAAGGTTATTAGGTACAGTAGGGCTGAGGGACAAGTCAGTTGGTAGGTAAGTTTGAAAAGAGAAAAACTGGAGGAAGTGAAGTGTTTAAGATATCTGGGAGTGGATTTGGCAGTGGATGGAACCATGGAAGTGGAAGTGAATCACAGGGTGGGGGAGGGGGCGAAAGTTCTGTTAGTATTGAAAAATATGTGGAAGTCGAGAATATTATCTCAGAAAGCAAAATTGTGTATGTTTGAAGTAGTAGTAGTTCCTACAATGTTATATGGATGCAAGGCATGGGCTATAGATAGGGTTGTGCAGAGGAGGGTGGATGTGTTGGAAATGAGATGTTTTAGGACATTATTTGGTGTTAAGTGGTTTGATTGAGTAAGTAAGGAAAGGGTAAGAGAGATGTGTGGTAATAAAAAGAGGGGTGGTTGAGTGAGCAGAAGAGGGTGTATTGAAATGGTTTGGTCACATGGAGAAAATGAGTGAGGAAAGATTGACAAAGAGGATATATGTGTCAGAGGTGGAGGGAATGAGGAGAAGTGGGAGACCAAATTGGAGATGGAAGGATAGAGTGAAAAAGATTTTGAGTGATTGGGGCCTGAACATGCAGGAGGGTGAAAGGCATGCAAGGAATAGAGTGAATTGGAACAATGTAGTATACCGGTGTCGACGTGCTGTCAATGGATTGAACCAGGGCATGTGAAGCGTATGGGTTATACCATGGAAAGTTTTGTGGGGCCTGGATATGGAAAGGGAGCTGTGGTTTCGGTGCATTATTACATGACAGCTAGAGACTGAGTGTGAACGAATGGTGCCTTTGTTGTCTTTTCCTAGCGCTACCTCACACACATGAGGGTGGAGGGGGTTGTTATTTCGTGTGTGGCGAGGTGGCGATGGGAATGAATAAAAGCAGACAGTATGAATTTTGTACATGTGTATATATGTATATGTCTGTGTGTGTATATATATGGATACGTTTTGATGTGTAGGTATGTATATGTGCGTGTGTGGACATGTATGTATATACATGTGTATGTGGGTGGGTTGGGCCATTCTTTCGTCTGTTTCCTTGCGCTACCTCGCTAATGTGGGAGACAGCGACAAAGCAAAATGAAATGAATATAAAAAAGAATCATAATTATTAAGGTGCAAGAGGCAAAAAAGAGGGCAAATGAGAGTTGGGGTGAGAGAGTATCATTAAATTTTAGGGAGAATAAAAAGATGTTTTGGAAGGAGGTAAATAAAGTGCATAAGACAAGGGAACAAATGGGAACATCAGTGAAGGAGGCAAATGGGGAGGTGATGACAAGTAGTGGTGATGTGAGAAGGAGATGGAGTGAGTATTTTGAAGGTTTGTTGAATGTGTTTGATAATAGAGTGGCAGACATAGGGTGTTTTGTTTGAGGTGGTGTGCAAAGTGAGAGGGTTAGGGAGAGTGATTTGGTAAACAGAGAAGAGGTAGTAAAAGCTTTGTGGAAGATGAAAGCTGGCAAGGCAGTGGATTTGGATGGTAGTGCAGTGGAATTTATTAAAAAAGGAGGGGTGATTGTATTGTTGACTGGTTGTTAAGGATATTTAATGTATGTATGGCTCATGATGAGGTACCTGAGGACTGGAGAAATGCTTGCAAAGTGCCATTGTACAAAGGCAAAGGCGATAAGAATGAGTGCTCAAATTACAGAGGTATAAGTTTGTTGAGTATTCCTGGGAATTTATATGGGAGGGTATTGAGTGAGAGGGTAAAGGCATGCACAGAGCATCAGATTGGGGAAGAGCAGTGTGGCTTCAGAAGTGGTAGAGGATGTGTGGATCAGGTGTTTGCTTTGAAAAATGTATGTTAGAAATACTTAGAAAAGCAAATGGATTTGTATGTAGCATTTATGGATCTGGAAAAGGCATATGATAGAGTTGATAGAGATACTCTGTGGAAGGTATTAAGAATTTATGGAGTGGGAGGTAAGTTGTTAGAAGCAGTGAAAAGCTTTTATCGAGGATGTAAGGCATGTGTACATGTAGGAAGAGAGGAAAGTGATTGGTTCTCAGTGAATGTTGGTTTGCGGTAGGGGTGTGTGATGTCTCCATGGTTGTTTAATTTGTTTATGAATGGGGTTGTTAGGGAGGTGAATGCATGAGTTTTGGAAAGAGGGGCAAGTATGCAGTCTGGTATAGATGAGAGAGCTTGGGAAGTGAGTCAGTTGTTGTTCACTGATGATACAGCACTGGTGGCTGATTCGGGTAAGAAACTGCAGAAGCTGTTGACTGAGCTTGGTAAAGTGTGTGAAAGAAGAAAGTTAAGAGTAAATGTGAATAAGAGCAAGGTTATTAGGTACAGTAGGGTTGAGGGACATATCAATTGGGAGGTAAGTTTGAATGAGGAAAAACTGGAGGAAATGAAGTGTTTTAGATATCTGGGAGTAGATTTGGCTGCAAATGGAACCATGGAAACAGAAGTGAATCACAGGGTGGGGAAGGGGGCGAAAGTTCTGGGAGCCTTGAAGAATGTTTGGAAGTCAAGAACATTTTCTCGGAAAGCAAAAATGGGTATGTTTGAAGGAATAGTGGTTCCAACAATGTTGAATGGTTGCGAGGCGTGGGCTATTGATAGAGTTGTGCGGAGGAGGGTGGATGTGCTGGAAATGAGATGTTTTTTGAGGACAATATGTGGTGTGAGGTGGTTTGATTAAGTAATAATAGGGTAAGAGAGATGTGTGGTAATAAAAAGAGTGTGGTTGAGAGAGCAGAAGAGGGTGTTTTGAAATGGTTTGGTCACATGGAGAGAATGAGTGAGAAAAGATTGACCAAGAGGATATATGTGTCAGAGGTGGAGGGAACGAGGAGAAGTGAGAGACTAAATTGGAGGTGGAAAGATGGAGTGAAAAAGATTTTGAGTGATTGGGGCCTGAACATGCAGGAGGGTGAAAGGCGGGCAAGGAATAGAGTGAATTGGAACAATGTGGTATACTGGGGTCGACGTGCTGTCAGTGGATTGAACCAGGGCATGTGAAGCGTTTGGGGTAAACCATAGAAAGTTCTGTAGGGCCTGGATGTGGAAAGGGAGCTGTGGTTTCGGTGCATTATTACATGAAAGCTAGAGACTGAGTGTGAACGAATGTGGCCTTTGTTGTCTTTTCCTAGCGCTACCTCGCACACATGAGGGGGGAGGGGGCTGTTATTTCATGTGTGTTGAGGTGGCAATGGGAATGAATAAAGGCAGACAGTATGAATTATGTACATGTGTATATATGTATATGTCTGTGTGTGTATATATATGTATACGTTGAGATGTATAGGTATGTATATTTTGTGTATGTAGATGTGTATGTATATACATGTGTATGTGGGTGGGTTGGGCCATTCTTTCGTCTGTTTCCTTGCGCTTCCTCGCTAATGTGGGAGACAGCGACAAAGCAAAACAAATAAATAAAGAGAAGCAAAATTGTCAAAATGGAACGGAAGCCAGGAGGATTGAAGAAAGAACATACTTCCTTAAAGACAGCCTTAGGTATACAGAGATTGGCTGCCTATGCTCAACCTATTAAAAACACTGGTTTCAGTGACCAGATGTACTATGATTTCTCCCTGAGAGCATTTTATGCTTGTACCCACAATACACTTAGCCTTGTTTTGCTTTTGAAAATGTATGGGGGACGGACTAGGACTTTTTCTGACATTGTACTATTTTATTTAGAAGGCTCTTTCCTGTTTACCATAGTGTTTCATGTCTTTATGATAATATATATGAAAACTTTACTGTACATTTATATTATGGTTTTCATTTCATATGTTATATTTCTCTTTCAGTGAATTACAATATGGCTGAGCACGATGACATTAACCTTCTTGTAGCATGGACTGATCATCATGAAGTTCTCACCAGGATTATGTCAACGTTGCGCCATTCGGTATGGTTGTATTTTTGTCTTGTTTAAATTTACTGAATGAATTCCTGTAATGGGATTCATCTGAGTGCTATAAATGAGTCTTGATTTTCCTTATAAGGGCTGTAAGATGTAATTGTCCCTCACTTTGAGGACTTTTGGCTGCCCTTTCATCAATTGTAGGGCCATTGTGCAGTGAACATGTTCAGCTCCACAGGATTCTTCTTGGCACTTCTAATTCTGGGGAGAACTGTTTTGAATCCACTCCTTTCCCTGGTGTTTTCCTTGCAATATCACATATATCTGTACCTGTGTTTTCTTATGTTTTTATGCTGCATGTTCCATATTAGCAAAATATGTATCCTTTGGTCCTTGATACCCTGCATTCAGTCTTCTCCTTTACATTTCTTGTCTTGATTTGATGAAGAAATGTTTTTTGAGGTTAATTGAGATGCTTAGTATGATTGCAAAAGGTGAAATCATGGTAAGTCAGTAAAGGGTCATAACAGTTGATTTATACTAAACTCAGTAAAGGGACATAACAGTTGATTTATACTATTTCACTTGCTCTCCCCCTTCTTTCCTTTTATGACCAATTCAAATTTTTGAATTTAAAGTGTTTTTACTGTGTAACTTGCTTCTCAAGATGTATGTTTCTTCACAAAACTGGAGGGTTATATTAGTCCATACAAACACTCCAAATAGTTCTGAGCATATTAGCATTTCTTTCTGTTTTTTTTTTTTTTGTTTTGACGTTTTTTCAGCTTGGAAATTAACCTTTTTTCTATTTTGAGTGTTAATGCATTTTTCTCTTTAGATAGATCTTTCTCAACGTCATCCCCTTTCCATGAGAAATTTATCATTTCTGCTCAATCTAGATTCCATACTGGGAAGGTCCATACTGATTACTCCAATATCTTACTTAGGAGTACTTTTTTTTAGATATCTTCTTTTTGGAAGCTTCAAGTGCTGGCTGATACAGTCATAAGACTGGGTTTCATTCATGTAGAAGAGACTCTAGGGTAAAGTCTGGACCTTATGTCTAGTGGGTACTCTTGGATCTGGTAGGTTCCTTTGTGAGGTGGTTTAGACATGACCTTTTATCAAAAACAGATAATATGTCAACTAAGTGAAATGAAGTAAACACTGAACTGCAAGCCCATGAACAGTCAGTTTAGAGTGATTTATTGAAGAAAATGTTCACAGGAATGAAAATAATGATTGGAGGTGGTTATCTTTCGCTAATTTTTTGTATATTAGGTAGAACAGTGACAGCTCAATGGAATATCTATCTTAAAGGTGCTATGAATCATGGTTCCACAAAGTAACTGATTCTTTGGAAGAAACGAGCTCAAGGATCAGGCTTTTAAGACTGTTATGACATTTCTGTAGCTGTTCAAAGAATAGAAAGAAGGAACTTGAATCATGAAATTAGTTACGGCATATTTTTATACTTTCTGTATTTTGAGTGTCTCTTTTTGAAGTGAGAGAGAAAGCACAGGAAAGAATACCTGTGTCTCTTGTCATTAACCTTTACACATATTTACAAGACAATCAATATTCCTTACAGAATACCTGATTAGGCTAGGGTTGAGAGAGTATCATTAAATTATGGATGGGGTTTGTCAGGGAGGTGAATGCAAGAGTTTTGGAGAGAGGGGCAAGTATGCAGTCTGTTGTGGATGAGAGGGCTTGGGAAGTGAGTCAGTTGTTGTTCCCTGATGATACAGCGCTGGTGGCTGATTCTGGTGAGAAACTACAGAAGCTGGTGACTGAGTTTGGTAAAGTGTGTGAAAGAAGAAAATGTGAATAAGAGCAAGGTTATTAGGTACAGTAGGGTTGAGGGTCAAGTCAATTGGGAGGTAAGTTTGAATGGAGAAAAACTGGAGGAAGTGAAGTGTTTTAGATATATGGGAGTGGATTTGGCAGCAGATGGAACCATGGAAGTGAAAGTGAGTCACATGGTGGGGGAGGGTGTGAAAGTTTTGGGAGCGTTGAAAAATGTGTGGAAGGTGAGAACATTATCTTGGAAAGCAAAAATGGGCATGTTTGAAGGAATAGTGGTTCCAACAGTGTTATATGGATGCAAGGCGTGGGCTATAGATAGGGTTGTGCGGAGGAGGGTGGGGGTGTTGGAAAAGAGATGCTTGAGGACAATATGTGGTTGAGTGTAAGTGGGAGACCAAATTGGAGGGAGAAGGATTGGGTGAAAAAGATTTTGAGCGATCAGGGCCTGAACATGCAGGAGGGTGAAAGGCGGGCAAGGAATAGAGTGAATTGGAACAATGTGGTATACTGGGGTCGACGTGCTGTCAGTGGATTGAACCAGGGCATGTGAAGCGTTTGGGGTAAACCATAGAAAGTTCTGTAGGGCCTGGATGTGGAAAGGGAGCTGTGGTTTCGGTGCATTATTACATGAAAGCTAGAGACTGAGTGTGAACGAATGTGGCCTTTGTTGTCTTTTCCTAGCGCTACCTCGCACACATGAGGGGGGAGGGGGCTGTTATTTCATGTGTGTTGAGGTGGCAATGGGAATGAATAAAGGCAGACAGTATGAATTATGTACATGTGTATATATGTATATGTCTGTGTGTGTATATATATGTATACGTTGAGATGTATAGGTATGTATATTTTGTGTATGTAGATGTGTATGTATATACATGTGTATGTGGTGGGTTGGGCCATTCTTTCGTTCTGTTTTCTTGCGCTACCTCACTAATGAGGGAGACAGCGACAAAGGATAATAAATAAATAAATACTGTATTAAAAAATACCAAAATAAATAGTACACTTTCTATGTTGGTGTGGGACGGTATTGAGTGGACAGGGGAGGGTCTGTGCTGGTGGCATGGCATGAATATGTGTTACTTATAATTTATTATGGGTTTGATTGCATTGTGTATACACCTAGACACATGACACAGTTTATAAATTTATTAATGAGTAAATGAGAATGCATGCATGGGCATGGAGGATGGAAGGAAAAGGATACAAATGCAGGGCCCTTTAGCAAGAAGTCAAGTTAAAAGGGCTACAGTGAGGCTGAAGGTAGGAAATTGATGGGATTACAACTGAAATGTTTAAGTATGAAGAAGGTTTGAATGGAGAAAAACTGGAGGAAGTGAAGTGTTTTAGATATATGGGAGTGGATTTGGCAGCAGATGGAACCATGGAAGTGAAAGTGAGTCACATGGTGGGGGAGGGTGTGAAAGTTTTGGGAGCGTTGAAAAATGTGTGGAAGGTGAGAACATTATCTTGGAAAGCAAAAATGGGCATGTTTGAAGGAATAGTGGTTCCAACAGTGTTATATGGATGCAAGGCGTGGGCTATAGATAGGGTTGTGCGGAGGAGGGTGGGGGTGTTGGAAAAGAGATGCTTGAGGACAATATGTGGTGTGATGTTGTTTGATCGATTAAGTAATGAAAGGGTAAGAGAGATGTGTGGAAATAAGAAGAGTGTGGTTGAGAGAGCAGAAGAGGGTGTGTTGAAATGGTTTGGTCACATGGAGAGAATGAGTGAGGAAAGATTGACCAAGAGGATATATGTGTCGGAGGTGGAGGGAACGAGGAGAAGTGGGAGACCAAATTGGAGGGAGAAGGATTGGGTGAAAAAGATTTTGAGTGATTGGGGCCTGAACATGCAGGAGGGTGAAAGGCGGGCAAGGAATAGAGTGAATTGGAACAATGTGGTATACTGGGGTCGACGTGCTGTCAGTGGATTGAACCAGGGCATGTGAAGCGTTTGGGGTAAACCATAGAAAGTTCTGTAGGGCCTGGATGTGGAAAGGGAGCTGTGGTATCAGTGCATTATACACGACAGCTAGAGACTGAGTGTGAACGAATGTGGCCTTTGTTGTCTTTTCCTAGCGCTACCTCGCACACATGAGGGGGGAGGGGGCTGTTATTTCATGTGTGTTGAGGTGGCAATGGGAATGAATAAAGGCAGACAGTATGAATTATGTACATGTGTATATATGTATATGTCTGTGTGTGTATATATATGTATACGTTGAGATGTATAGGTATGTATATTTTGTGTATGTAGATGTGTATGTATATACATGTGTATGTGGTGGGTTGGGCCATTCTTTCGTCTGTTTCCTTGCGCTTCCTCGCTAATGTGGGAGACAGCGACAAAGGATAATAAATAAATAAATACTGTATTAAAAATAACTGGAGGAGTGAAGTGTTTTAGAATATATGGGAGTGATTTGGCAGCAGATGGAACCATGGAAGTGAAAGTGAGTCACATGGTGGGGGAGGGTGTGAAAGTTTTGGGAGCGTTGAAAAATGTGTGGAAGGTGAGAACATTATCTTGGAAAGCAAAAATGGGCATGTTTGAAGGAATAGTGGTTCCAACAGTGTTATATGGATGCAAGGCGTGGGCTATAGATAGGGTTGTGCGGAGGAGGGTGGGGGTGTTGGAAAAGAGATGCTTGAGGACAATATGTGGTGTGATGTTGTTTGATCGATTAAGTAATGAAAGGGTAAGAGAGATGTGTGGAAATAAGAAGAGTGTGGTTGAGAGAGCAGAAGAGGGTGTGTTGAAATGGTTTGGTCACATGGAGAGAATGAGTGAGGAAAGATTGACCAAGAGGATATATGTGTCGGAGGTGGAGGGAACGAGGAGAAGTGGGAGACCAAATTGGAGGGAGAAGGATTGGGTGAAAAAGATTTTGAGCGATCAGGGCCTGAACATGCAGGAGGGTGAAAGATGTGCAAGGAATAGAGTGAATTGGAACAGTGTGGTATACCGGGGTTGATGTGCTGTCAGTGGTTGAACCAGGGCACGTGAAGCGTCTGGGGTAAACCATGGAAAATTCTGTAGGACCGAGATGTGGAAAGGGAGCTGTGGTATCAGTGCATTATACACGACAGCTAGAGACTGAGTGTGAACGAATGTGGCCTTTGTTGTCTTTTCCCAGCATTACCTCACACGTGTGCGGGGGAAGGGTGTTGTCACTTCATGTGTGGCTGGGTTGTGATGGGAATGAATATAGGCAGCAAGTATGAATTATGTACATGTGTATATATGTAGATGTTTGCATATTTATATCTATGTATATGTTGCAATGTATAGGTATGTATATGTGCATGTGTGGACTTGTATGTATATACATGTGTATGTGGTGGGTTGGGCCATTCTTTCGTTCTGTTTTCTTGCGCTACCTCACTAATGAGGGAGACAGCGACAAAGGATAATAAATAAATAAATACTGTATTAAAAAATACCAAAATAAATAGTACACTTTCTATGTTGGTGTGGGACGGTATTGAGTGGACAGGGGAGGGTCTGTGCTGGTGGCATGGCATGAATATGTGTTACTTATAATTTATTATGGGTTTGATTGCATTGTGTATACACCTAGACACATGACACAGTTTATAAATTTATTAATGAGTAAATGAGAATGCATGCATGGGCATGGAGGATGGAAGGAAAAGGATACAAATGCAGGGCCCTTTAGCAAGAAGTCAAGTTAAAAGGGCTACAGTGAGGCTGAAGGTAGGAAATTGATGGGATTACAACTGAAATGTTTAAGTATGAAGAAGGTTTGATGGAGTAAAGACATTTGATATGTAATTTTTCATGGAAACAGAAGGTTGTGCTTGAGGACTGGATGAAAGCTATTATTTTTCCTTCAGTGGAAAAGGTGCTAAGGATGTATGTAGCAATTATAGGGGAATAAGTTTAAATATACCAAGAAAGTGTGCATAAGAGTGTTGATCGATAAAGCAATGGAAGTGTCTGAATGGAGAATAAGGTAGGAGCAAGGGGGTTTTAGGAAAGGTAGGGGATGTGTGGATCAGATTTTTGGTAAGAATGATTGTGGGAAATTATGCAGCAAAAGATAAGAAGCTGTATGCGGCTTTTATGGATCTGGATAAAGCATATAACAGAGTTGAGTGGAATGTGTTAAGGATGTGTCGGGTAGTGGGACAACTAATTAGAGAGTGTGAAAGCCTTCATTAGAGTAGCAAGTGCATGTGTAGGAGTGGTTGGAGAATTAAGTGAAAGTTTTGGTATAAATATGGGTGGGAGGCAGGGCTATGTGATATCACCATGGCTTTTCAGCATATATGTATATGGATGGAGTGATATTAGAGGTGAAAGCAAAACTAGGGAAAGAGGGTGCAGGGATGGAATGTGGTGGTGAGGTATGGTAACTAGAGACAAGCCTGTTTGCAGATATTTTTATATTTCCCTGAGAATGGAGAGGAGTAGCAGAAGGTTGAAAATGTACTTTATGATGTATGTCATTGTAGGGAATCGAAGGTAAATGTGAATAAAAAGTAAAGTAATGGTGTTTGAATGGAAACAGAGTGAAAGTATAGGTTTTGCAAAGCCCTATAGAGTGAGAGAAGACAGTGTACTAAACTGTGTTTTAGATATGGGGGTAGAAAGATTGGAAGAGTAATTGGGAGCTGTCTTGGGTAAGTTCGGAGATACGGAAGGAGAGATAAGTGAGAGAGCAATAGCTTGGAGATATGGAAGGAGAGATAAGTGAGAGAGCAATAGCTTGGAGATAGGGAAGGAGAGATAAGTGAGAGAGCAATACAGGGTAGAAGAATTAGGTCCCTTTGAATAATGAAGGGCAGAGGCATAAGTATGGAAATAAGAAAGGATTGAGGGACAGCATAGTCATCCCAACCCTGACCTGTGCAGCCAAAACATGGACATGGAATTAGTCACAGAGGTTATAATCTAGGACGTTTAAATGAGATATTGAGAGATACATGTAGTATAACTAGATGGAGTGAAGAAAGACTTGAAGGGTGTCTGACAGATTTGGTATGGCAGGGAATGCAAAGGGCTTTGAATCATGGAGTTGTCAAATTGGTAAAATGTAAAACTTTGAGGTGGTTTTGGCATGTGGAAAGAATGCAAGATGGAGAATTTATGGTGAGAGTGTATGATAGCACAATTACAGGGGTTGGCATGACCACTTCTGACATGGGGAAATAGAGTGGAAGAGCACTGGAGGGAGATAAATGGTGGAAGATTGGGTAGTATGGTGTATGTGAGGGAGTTTGTGGAGGAAACTGGCATCACAGGTAAAGATAGATATGTTATTTATTATTTCATTTATTTGTTATACTTGATACTGGAGGAAGTAAAGTGTTTTAGATATCTGGGAGTGGATCTGGCAGCGGATGGAACCATGGAAGCGGAAGTGGATCATAGGGTGGGGGAGGGGGCGAAAATTCTGGGAGCCTTGAAGAATGTGTGGAAGTCGAGAACATTATCTCGGAAAGCAAAAATGGGTATGTTTGAAGGAATAGTGGTTCCAACAATGTTGTATGGTTGCGAGGTGTGGGCTATGGATAGAGTTGTGCGCAGGAGGGTGGATGTGCTGGAAATGAGATGTTTGAGGACAATGTGTGGTGTGAAGTGGTTTGATCGAGTAAGTAATGTAAGGGTAAGAGAGATGTGTGGAAAGAAAAAGAGCGTGGTTGAGAGAGCAGAAGAGGGTGTTTTGAAATGGTTTGGGCATATGGAGAGAATGAGTGAGGAAAGATTGACCAAGAGGATATATGTGTCGGAGGTGGAGGGAACGAGGAGAAGTGGGAGACCAAATTGGAGGTGGAAAAATGGAGTGAAAAAGATTTTGTGTGATCGGGGCCTGAACATGCAGGAGGGTGAGAGGAGGGCAAGGAATAGAGTGAATTGGATCGATGTGGTATACCGGGGTTGACGTGCTGTCACTGGATTGAATCAAGGCATGTGAAGCGTCTGGGGTAAACCATGGAAAGCTGTGTAGGTATGTATATTTGTGTGTGTGGACGTATGTATATACATGTGTATGGGGGTGGGTTGGGCCATTTCTTTCGTCTATTTCCTTGCGCTACCTCGCAAACGTGGGAGACAGCGACAAAGCAAAAAAAAAAAAAAAAAAAAACGATTGCAGTTTCCTGTGTTAATGATGTGTTGGATATCAGCATCCATGGAACATTCACATCATTTTTTGAATCCACATCCACATCCGCATCTGTGTTTGTGATAAAATAAACATCTGCATCTACATTTGCAATTTGTTAAACATCTGCATCTTTACCACACACATAGGGATGTGGTGGATATACCAAAGAAGACTGAAAAACAAGATCTGGCAGTGCTGAGCGCTTCTGATCACTCCATTATAAAGTGTTGTGGGGGAGCTGGCTTGAGTCATATGAGTCTCCACACACTGGCCTCAGTGTAGAGGAGCTTGCCTCAGGGGTGGGCAGTGTGTCACTCGATCTCACTGCTTGAAGTGAAATAATCAAGTTTACTAAGCCTTACTGATTCTCATTTTTTTATGTACAATAGCATCATGAAACTGTCAAATGTGGAAGTACTTCATGGAACAACCAAATAACTTAGTGCAGTGTCTTTTGTGCAAAAAAGATTATTCACGAAAGGGATGTGGAACTACATCTTTGAAAAAATCATTTGAAATTATTGTGCAAAGAACAGTTTGAAGAGTTAGAAGCAGAAGAAAGAAAGAAGTTAGAGGAGAAACTACAGACAAAAGACAAAAGTGAAGTCAGACATTAAGCAAAGAAATGTTGAAGAATATTTTCAAAGTGGAAAACTGGAATGCTCTTAACTTTAAATCAAAGAAACTGGATAATTATGTAGCAGAAGTATTAGTAATGAATGATTTACCACTCATTCATGTTTAGGACTTAGTATCATGAGACTGATGGCTGAAGCTGCTTCACAATACAGGCTGAAGCAGCAAAACTTTTGTCCCTCATTGATATGCAAAGACATGTCTGAGCCTGTTTTCAGTTAAATAAAAGGATTGATTGATGTAGTGAAGCAGGACAGCAAGATTTCCTTCACAACTGATGTGTGGTCACATAACCCAGCATGAGTTTCATTGCTCACTCTAACTGCACATGCTATCAATAAGGACTTTGAAAGAATGAACTTTGTGTTAGGTGCTGGACCACTTCAAGAACGGCACTCAGGAGAGAATATCTCTAGAAAGTTTGATGATTTGTTGATGGAGTTGGACATTTCTAGTATAAATGTGCACTGTGTTTTGCATGATGCTAGAGCAAAAATGAAAAGAGCTCTATTCCTGTCAGTTGTAAATGATTTGAGTTGTACCATGCATAAAATACTGGTCGTTAAAACTGGAATATCATCACAGGATAAAATAGACAAGATAGTTCAGAAAAGTCGTGACATTGCTACTCATGTTCATCACTCAGCGATGGCACAAGATGAACAGGACAGGCTGTAAGAACCCAGCCTATGTGTTGTCCATGATACACCCACAAAGGGGAACAGCACCTTGTACATGGTGAAAAGAACACTAGAAATAAAGGAGTCACTATGTTTGTATGCTGTTACCAACTCCAAAATAAAGCAGCTCAGCCCCACTGAATGGTTAATAATGTCCAAATGTGCAAAAGCTTGAGAACCTTATGAAGATATCACTAAAAGATTGAGTGGCCCAACATCTACAGTAGGTAATGTGATACCTCCTGTAGTTTCCTTGAAAACCACTCTTCAGCCAAGTGCATCAAAAGTTTCAGGCTCTGAACCAGATATCGAATGATTGATTGAGCCACCCCAAGATTAAAAAGTAACACAGGTTGTAAACATCATGAAACAAACAGTATGAGCTGATGTTAAAAAAAGATTTTCCTGGCTTGAAAGTGAAGATTTGTACAGAGTTGCAACGTATCTTTATCCAAGATATAAAAGTAAAATCTTTTCCTCTTCTCACATCACTGATCAAGTGAAACCCTCAGTTACCAGACTATGTGAAGAGCTGACTCATCTGAGCACCAAGGCAAATGAAGACAATGAACAACTAGAAAACGAAGAAGAGACGACAAAACAAACAGTTAACACATCCAACACCTATGGAAGATCAGATGAAGTAATGACCTCTATTTGTGCTTCCAGTAGTGATGATGAAGTGGAAGAGACACATGCAGCAAGGGAGAGTGCAATGGAAGATATTGAGAGGTATCACAAGGAGAAGAGAGTCAGTGGAACAAGTGAAGACAGTTTGTGATGGTGGAAAGGTAAGAGAATTGATTTGGCAAAGGTTGCTTGCCAATATCTTTGCTCTCCCCCAAGCAGTGTTCCTAGTGAGCAGCTATTCACTGGTGCCGACTTGATCTGTGATGCAAAACCTAAGCAACTTTTAGCAGGAAAAGCAGAGAAACATTTGTTTTTGAAGAAAAACTTGCCTATCTTGAACTTTTGAATACTGAATGACTAAGTGGTGAAAGAATAGCTTGTAATAGATTAGGAGTTAAGTTAGCCACTTTCAAAGGGTGGAGGTTGGGAAAAGTGGTTTGTGGGATGCACAATGAGTTAGGACCCATCACACAGCCTGGTAACACACAACTTGTGTGGCTGAAACTCATCATAACAATAAGAAAATACAATCACACAGACTTTGTAATGTAAGTAGCTACCGTTTGGAAATGACTGATGTTCTAAAACGAATGAATATTTCCTAATCTATGAAGATATATAACAAAATATTCTAAAGGTATCCACATCCAGATCAGCTGTTTTAGAATCTGACATCTGCATCCGCACTCACAAAATATGTAAGCATGATATCCGCCTACACATCCGCATCTGCGGATCTCTGAATTCAGATATCCGATACATCTCTGATATATACATACACACACATGGACGTACATATACATATCAACATTTGCGTATATACATACATATTTATATTTGCTCTGTCGCTGTCTCCCGCGTTAGCGAGGTAGCACAAGGAAACTGACGAAAGAATGGCCCAACCCACCCACATACACATTTATATACATACACATCCACACACGCAAATATACATACCTATACATCTCAATGTATACATATATATACACACACTGACATATACATATATACACATGTACATAATTCATACTGTCTGCCCTTATTGATTCCCATCGCCACCTCGCCACACATGGAATAACAACCCCCTCTCCCCTCATGTGTGCGAGGTAGCGCTAGGAAAAGACAACAAAGGCCCCATTCGTTCACACTCAGTCTCTAGCTGTCATGTAATAATGCACCGAAACCACAGCTCCCTTTCCGCATCGAGGCCCCACAGAACTTTCCATGGTTTACCCGAGACGCTTCACATGCCCTGGTTCAATCCATTGACAGCACGTCGACCCCGGTATACGACATCGTTCCAATTCACTCTCTCTATTCCTTGCACGCCTTTCACCCTCCTGCATGTTCAGGCCCCGATCACTCAGACTCTTTTTCACTCCATCTTTCCACCTCCAATTTGGTCTCCCACTTCTCCTTGTTCCCTCCACCTCTGACACATATATCCTCTTGGTCAATCTTTTCTCACTCATTCTCTCCATGTGACCAAACCATTTCAAAACACCCTCTTCTGCTCTCTCAACCACACTCTTTTTATTTCCACACATTTCTCTTACCCTATTATTACTTACTCGATGAAACCACCTCACACCACATATTGTCCTCAAACATCTCATTTCCAGCACATCCACCCTCCTGCACACAACTCTATCCATAGCCCACACCTCGCAACCATACAACATTGTTGGAACTACTATTCCTTCAAACATAGCCATTTTTGCTTTCCGAGATAATGTTCTCGACTTCCACACATTCTTCAAGGCTCCCTGAATTTTTGCCCACTCCCCCACCCTATGATTCACTTCCACTTCCATGGTTCCATCCGCTGCCAAATCCACTCCCAGATATCGAAAACACTTCACTTCCTCCAGTTTTTCTCCATTCAAACTTACCTCCCAATTGATTTGACCCTCATCCCTACTGTACCTAATAACCTTGCTCTTATTCACATTTACTCTCGACTTTCTTCTTTCACACATTTTACCAAACTCAGTCACCAGCTTCTGCAGTTTCTCACATGAATCAGCCATCAGCGCTGTATCATCAGCGAACAAAAACTGACTCACTTCCCAAGCTCTCTCATCCACAACAGACTGCATACTTGCCCCTCTTTCCAAAACTCTTGTATTCACCTTCCTAACAACCCCATCCATAAACAAATTAAACAACCATGGAGACATCACACACCCCTGCCGCAAACCTACATTCACTGAGAACCAATCACTTTCCTCTCTTCCTACAGGTACTCATGCCTTACCTCCTCGATAAAAACTTTTCACTGCTTCTAACAACTTGCCTCCCACACCATATATTCTTAATACCTTCCACAGAGCATCTCTATCAAGTCTTATCATATGCCTTCTCCAGATCCATAAATGCTACATACAAATCCATTTGCTTTTCTAATTATTTTTCACGTACATTCTTCAAACACCTGATCCACACATCCTCTACCACGTCTGAAACCACACTGCTCTTCTCCAATCTGATGCTCTGTACATGCCTTCACCCTCTCAATCAATACCCTCCCATATAATTTACCAGGAATACTCAGCAAACTTATACCTCTGTAATTTGAGCACTCACTCTTATCCCTTTTGCCTTTGTACAATGGCACTATGCACGCATTCCGCCAATCCTCAGGCACCTCACCATGAATCTTACATACATTAAATAACCTTACCAACCAATCAGCAATACAATCAGCCCCTTTTCTAATAAATTCCACTGCAATACCATCCAAACCCGCTGCCTTGCCAGCTTTCATCTTCCGCAAAGCTTTTACTACCTCTTCTCTTTACCAAATCATTTTCCCTAACCCTCTCACTTTGCACACCACCTCAACCAAAACACCCTATATCTGCCACTCTATCATCAAACATATTCAACAAGCCTTCAAAATAATCACTCCATCTCCTTCTCACATATGTATGTATATATATATTTTTTTTTTTTTTTTTTTTGCTTTGTCGCTGTCTCCCGCGTTTGCGAGGTATCGCAAGGAAATAGACGAAAGAAGTGGCCCAACCCACCACCATACACATGTATATACATACGTCCACACACGCAAATATACATACCTACACAGCTTTCCATGGTTTACCCCAGACGCTTCACATGCCTTGATTCAATCCACTGACAGCACGTCAACCCCGGTATACCACATCGCTCCAATTCAATCTATTCCTTGCCCTCCTTTCACCCTCCTGCATGTTCAGGCCCCGACCACACAAAATCTTTTTCACTCCATCTTTCCACCTCCAATTTGGTCTCCCTCTTCTCCTCGTTCCCTCCACCTCCGACACATATATCCTCTTGGTCAATCTTTCCTCACTCATTCTCTCCATATGCCCAAACCATTTCAAAACACCCTCTTCTGCTCTCTCAACCACGCTCTTTTTATTTCCACACATCTCTCTTACCCTTACGTTACTTACTCGATCAAACCACCTCACACCACACATTGTCCTCAAACATCTCATTTCCAGCACATCCATCCTCCTGCGCACAACTCTATCCATAGTCCACGCCTTGCAACCATACAACATTGTTGGAACCACTATTCCTTCAAACATACCCATTTTTGCTTTCCGAGATAATGTTCTTGACTTCCACACATTCTTCAAGGCTCCCAGAATTTTCGCCCCCTCCCCCACCCTATGATCCACTTCCGCTTCCATGTTTCCATCTGCTGCCAGATCCACTTCCAGATATCTAAAACACTTCACTTCCTCCAGTTTTTCTCCATTCAAACTCACCTCCCAATTGACTTGACCCTCAACCCTACTGTACCTAATAACCTTGCTCTTATTCACATTTACTCTTAACTTTCTTCTTTCACACACTTTACCAAACTCAGTCACCAGCTTCTGCAGTTTCTCACATGAATCAGCCACCAGCGCTGTATCATCAGCAAACAACAACTGACTCACTTCCCAAGTTCTCTCATCCCCAACAGACTTCATACTTGCCCCTCTTTCCAAAACTCTTGCATTCACCTCCCTAACAACCCCATCCATAAACAAATTAAACAACCATGGAGACATCACACACCCCTGCCGCAAACCTACATTCACTGAGAACCAATCACTTTCCTCTCTTCCTACACGTACACATGCCTTACATCCTCGATAAAAACTTTTCACTGCTTCTAACAACTTGCCTCCCACACCATATATTCTTAATACCTTCCACAGAGCATCTCTATCAACTCTATCATATGCCTTCTCCAGATCCATAAATGCTACATACAAATCCATTTGCTTTTCTAAGTATTTCTCACATACATTCTTCAAAGCAAACACCTGATCCACACATCCTGTACCACTTCTGAAACCACACTGCTCTTCCCCAATCTGATGCTCTGTACATGCCTTCACCCTCTCAATCAATACCCTCCCATATAATTTGCCAGGAATACTCAACAAACTTATACCTCTGTAATTTGAGCACTCACTCTTATCCCCTTTGCCTTTGTACAATGGCACTATGCACGCATTCCGCCAATCCTCAGGCACCTCACCATGAGTCATACATACATTAAATAACCTTACCAACCAGTCAACAATACATATATATATATATATATATATATATATATATATATATATATATATATATATATATATATATATATATATATATATATATATATACATACATACATATATATATTGGCGGAATGCGTGCATAATGCCATTGCACAAAGGCAAAAGGTATAAGAGTGAGAGCTCAACTTACAGAGGTATAAGTTTGTTGAGTATTCCTGGTAAATTATATGGGAGGGTATTGATTGAGAGGGTGAAGGTATGTACAGAGCATCAGAAGTGGTAGAGGATGTGTGGATCAGGTGTTTGCTTTGAAGAATGTATGTGAGAAAAGCAAATGGATTTGTATGTATCATTTATGGATCTGGAGAAGGCATATGATAGAGTTGATAGAGATGCTCTGTGGAAGGTATTAAGAATATATGGTGTGGGAGGCAAGTTATTAGAAGCAGTGAAAAGTTTTTATCGAGGAGGTAAGGCATGTGTACGTGTAGGAAGAGAGGAAAGTGATTGGTTCTCAGTGAATGTAGGTTTGCAGCAGGGGTGTGTGATGTCTCCATGGTTGTTTAATTTGTTTGTGGATGGGGTTGTTAGGGAGGTGAATGTAAGAGTTTTGGAAAGAGGGGCAAGTATGAAGTCTGTTGTGGATGAGAGAGCTTAGGAAGTGAGTCAGTTGTTGTTCGTTGATGATACAGCGCTGGTGACTGATTCATGTGAGAAACTGCAGAAGCTGGTGACTGAGTTTGGTAAAGTGTGTGAAAGAAGAAAGTTAAGAGTAAATGTGAATAAGAGCAAGGTTATTAGGTACAGTAGGGTTGAGGGTCAAGTCAACTGGGAGGTAAGTTTGAATGGAGAAAAACTAGAGGAAATAAAATGTTTTAGATATCTGGGAGTGGATCTGGCAGCGGATGGAACCATGGAAGCGGAAGTGAATCATAGGGTGGGGGAGGGGGTGAAAATTCTGGGAGCGTTGAAGAATGTGTGGAAGTCAAGAACATTATCTCGGAAAGGAAAAATGGGTATGTTTGAAGGAATAGTGGTTCCAACAATGTTGTATGGTTGCGAGGCGTGGGCTATGGATAGAGTTGTGCGCAGGAGGATGGATGTGCTGGAAGTGAGATGTTTGAGGACAATGTGTGGTGTGAGGTGGTTTGATCGAGTAAGTAACGTAAGGGTAAGAGAGATGTGTGGAAATAAAAAGAGCGTGGTTGAGAGAGCAGAAGAGGGTGTTTTGGAATGATTTGGGCACATGGTGAGAATGAGTGAGGAAAGATTGACCAAAAGGATATATGTGTCGGAGGTGGAGGGAGCAAGGAGAAGTGGGAGACCAAATTGGAGGTGGAAAGATGGAGTGAAAAAGATTTTGTGTGATCGGGGCCTGAACATGCAGGAGGGTGAAAGGAGGGCAAGGAATAGAGTGAATTGGAGCGATGTGGTATACCGGGGTTGACGTGCTGTCAGTGGATTGAATCAGGGCATGTGAAGCGTCTGGGGTAAACCATGGAAAGCTGTGTAGGTATGTATATTTTTTTTTTTTCATTCATTTCAAGCTAGAAGTTTCAGTTTTCTAAATTGTTTCTTACATTTTTCATATATATATATATATGTATGTGTGTGTGTGTGTGTATATGTGCATATGTATGTGTATGTGTGTGTATGTGTATATGTATATATATGTGTATATTATCCCTGGGGATAGGGGTGAAAGAATACTTCCCACGTATTCCTCGCGTGTCGTAGAAAGCGACTAGAGGGGACGGGAGCGGGGGGCCAGAAATCCTCCCCTCCTTGTATTAACTTTCTAAAATGGGAAACAGAAGAAGGAGTCACGCGGGGAGTGCTCATCCTCCTCGAAGGCTCAGAGTGGGGTGCCTAAATGTGTGTGGATGTAACCAAGATGTGAAAAAAGGAGAGATAGGTAGTATGTTTGAGGAAAGGAACCTGGATGTTTTGGCTCTGAGTGAAACGAAGCTCAAGGGTAAAGGGGAAGAGTGGTTTGGGAATGTCTGGGGAGTAAAGTCAGGGGATAGTGAGAGGACAAGAGCAAGGGAAGGAGTAGCAATACTCCTGAAACAGGAGTTGTGGGAGTATGTGATAGAGTGTAAGAAAGTAAATTCTCGATTAATATGGGTAAAACTGAAAGTTGATGGAGAGAGGTGGGTGATTATTGGTGCATATGCTCCTGGGCATGAGAAGAAAGATCAAGAGAGGCAAGTGTTTTGGGAGCAGCTGAATGAGTGTGTTAGTGGTTTTGATGCACGAGACCGGGTTATAGTGATGGGTGATTTGAATGCAAAGGTGAGTAATGTGGCAGTTGAGGGAATAATTGGTATACATGGGGTGTTCAGTGTTGTAAATGGAAATGGTGAAGAGCTTGTAGATTTATGTGCTGAAAAAGGACTGATGATTGGGAATACCTGGTTTAAAAAGCGAGATATACAGAAGTATACTTATGTAAGTAGGAGAGATGGCCAGAGAGCGTTATTGGATTACGTGTTAATTGACAGGCATGCGAAAGAGAGACTTTTGGATGTTAATGTGCTGAGAGGTGCAACTGGAGGGATGTCTGATCATTATCTTGTGGAGGCTAAGGTGAAGATTTGTATGGGTTTTCAGAAAAGAAGAGTGAATGTTGGGGTGAAGAGGGTGGTGAGAGTAAGTGAGCTTGAGAAGGAGACCTGTGTGAGGAAGTACCAGGAGAGAATGAGTACAGAATGGAAAAAGGTGAGAACAATGGAAGCAAGGGGAGTGGGGGAGGAATGGGATGTATTTAGGGAATCAGTGATGGATTGCGCAAAAGATGCT
This sequence comes from Panulirus ornatus, assembly GCF_036320965.1. Taxonomy (NCBI): domain Eukaryota; kingdom Metazoa; phylum Arthropoda; class Malacostraca; order Decapoda; family Palinuridae; genus Panulirus; species Panulirus ornatus. The sequence goes on from NC_092261.1 coordinate 28,114,606, forward strand.
TGTGGGTGAGAAGAGTGGGAGGTGGGTTGATTAGAAAGGGTAGTGAGTGGTGGGATGAAGAAGTAAGAGTATTAGTGAAAGAGAAGAGAGAGGCATTTGGACGATTTTTGCAGGGAAAAAATGCAATTGAGTGGGAGATGTATAAAAGAAAGAGACAGGAGGTCAAGAGAAAGGTGCAAGAGGTGAAAAAAAGGGCAAATGAGAGTTGGGGTGAGAGAGGATCATTAAATTTTAGGGAGAATAAAAAGATGTTCTGGAAGGAGGTAAATAAAGTGCGTAAGACAAGGGAGCAAATGGGAACTTCAGTGAAGGGCGCAAATGGGGAGGTGATAACAAGTAGTGGTGATGTGAGAAGGAGATGGAGTGAGTATTTTGAAGGTTTGTTGAATGTGTTTGATGATAGAGTGGCAGATATAGGGTGTTTTGGTCGAGGTGGTGTGCAAAGTGAGAGGGTTAGGGAAAATGATTTGGTAAACAGAGAAGAGGTAGTGAAAACTTTGTGGAAGATGAAAGCCGGCAAGGCAGCAGGTTTGGATGGTATTGCAGTGGAATTTATTAAAAAAGGGGGTGACTGTATTGTTGACTGGTTGGTAAGGTTATTTAATGTATGTATGACTCATGGTGAGGTGCCTGAGGATTGGCGGAATGCGTGCATAGTGCCATTGTACAAAGGCAAAGGGGATAAGAGTGAATGCTCAAATTACAGAGGTATAAGTTTGTTGAGCATTCCTGGTAAATTATATGGGAGGGTATTGATTGAGAGGGTGAAGGCATGTACAGAGCATCAGATTGGGGAAGAGCAGTGTGGTTTCAGAAGTGGTAGAGGATGTGTGGATCAGGTGTTTGCTTTGAAGAATGTATGTGAGAAATACTTAGAAAAGCAAATGGATTTGTATGTAGCATTTATGGATCTGGAGAAGGCATATGATAGAGTTGATAGAGATGCTCTGTGGAAGGTATTAAGAATATATGGTGTGGGAGGAAAGTTGTTAGAAGCAGTGAAAAGTTTTTATCGAGGATGTAAGGCATGTGTACGTGTAGGAAGAGAGGAAAGTGATTGGTTCTCAGTGAATGTAGGTTTGCGGCAGGGGTGCTTGATGTCTCCATGGTTGTTTAATTTGTTTATGGATGGGGTTGTTAGGGAGGTAAATGCAAGAGTTTTGGAAAGAGGGGCAAGTATGAAGTCTGTTGGGGATGAGAGAGCTTGGGAAGTGAGTCAGTTGTTGTTTGCTGATGATACAGCGCTGGTGGCTGATTCATGTGAGAAACTGCAGAAGCTGGTGACTGAGCATGGTAAAGTGTGTGAAAGAAGAAAGTTAAGAGTAAATGTGAATAAGAGCAAGGTTATTAGGTACAGTAGGGTTGAGGGTCAAGTGAATTGGGAGGTGAGTTTGAATGGAGAAAAACTGGAGGAAGTGAAGTATTTTAGATATCTGGGAGTGGATCTGGCAGCAGATGGAACCATGGAAGCGGAAGTGGATCATAGGGTGGGGGAGGGGGCGAAAATTCCGGGGTCCTTGAAGAATGTGTGGAAGTCGAGAACATTATCTCGGAAAGCAAAAATGGGTATGTTTGAAGGAATGGTGGTTCCAACAATGTTGTATGGTTGCGAGGTGTGGGCTATGGATAGAGTTGTGTGCAGGAGGATGGATGTGCTGGAAATGAGATGTTTGAGGACAGTGTGTGGTGTGAGGTGGTTTGATCGAGTGAGTAACGTAAGGGTAAGAGAGATGTGTGGAAATAAAAAGAGCGTGGTTGAGAGAGCAGAAGAGGGTGTTTTGAAGTGGTTTGGGCACATGAAGAGGATGAGTGAGGAAAGATTGACCAAGAGGATATATGTGTCGGAGGTGGAGGGAACAAGGAGAAGAGGGAGACCAAATTGGAGGTGGAAAGATGGAGTGAAAAAGATTTTGTGTGATCGGGGCCTGAACATGCAGGAGGGTGAAAGGAGGGCAAGGAATAGAGTGAATTGGAGCGATGTGGTATACCGGGGTTGACGTGCTGTCAGTGGATTGAAGCAGGGCATGTGAAGCGTCTGGGGTAAACCATGGAAAGCTGTGTAGGTATGTATATTTGCGTGTGTGGACGTATGTATATACATGTGTATGGGGGGGGGTTGGGCCATTTCTTTCGTCTGTTTCCTTGTGCTACCTCGCAAACGCGGGAGACAGCGACAAAGTATAAAAAAAAAAAATATATATATATATATATATATATATATATATATATATATATATATATATATATATATATATCGAGGATGTAAGGCATGTGTACGTGTAGGAAGAGAGGAAAGTGATTGGTTTTCAGTGAATGTAGGTTTGCGGCAGGGGTGTGTGATGTCTTCATGGTTGTTTAATTTGTTTATGGATGGGGTTGTTAGGGAGGTGAATGCAAGAGTTTTGGAAAGAGGGGCAAGTATGAAGTCTGTTGCGGATGAGAGAGCTTGGGAAGTGAGTCAGTTGTTGTTCGGTGATGATACAGCGCTGGTGGCTGATTCATGTGAGAAACTGCAGAAGCTGGTGACTGAGTTTGGTAAAGTGTGTGAAAGAAGAAAGTTAAGAGTAAATGTGAATAAGAGCAAGGTTATTAGGTACAGTAGGGTTGAGGGTCAAGTCAATTGGGAGGTAAGTTTGAATGGAGAAAAACTGGAGGAAGTAAAGTGTTTTAGATATCTGGGAGTGGATCTGGCAGCGGATGGAACCATGGAAGCGGAAGTGGATCATAGGGTGGGGGAGGGGGCGAAAATCCTGGGAACCTTGAAGAATGTGTGGAAGTCGAGAACATTATCTCGGAAAGCAAAAATGGGTATGTTTGAAGGAATAGTGGTTCCAACAATTTTGTATGGTTGTGAGGCGTGGGCTATGGATAGAGTTGTGCACAGGAGGGTGGATGTGCTGGAAATGAGATGTTTGAGGACAATGTGTGGTGTGAGGTGGTTTGATCGAGTAAGTAACGTAAGGGTAAGAGAGATGTGTGGAAATAAAAAGAGCGTGGTTGAGAGAGCAGAAGAGGGTGTTTTGAAATGGTTTGGGCACATGGAGAGAATGAGTGAGGAAAGATTGACCAAGAGGATATATGTGTCGTAGGTGGAGGGAACGAGGAGAAGTGGGAGACCAAATTGGAGGTGGAAAGATGGAGTAAAAAAGATTTTGTGTGATCGGGGCCTGAACATGCAGGAGTGTGAAAGGAGGGCAAGGAATAGAGTGAATTGGATCGATGTGGTATACCGGGGTTGACGTGCTGTCAGTGGATTGAATCAGGGCATGTGAAGCGTCTGGGGTAAACCATGGAAAGCTGTGTAGGTATGTATATTTGCGTGTGTGGACATGTATGTATATACATGTGTATGGGGGTGGGTTGGGCCATTTCTCTCGTCTGTTTCCTTGCGCTACCTTGCAAATGCTGGAGACAGCGACAAAGCAAAAAAAAAAAAAAAAACATATATACATACATATATAAAGAGAGATATACATGATTATAAATATGAAAGTAGGAGAGATGGCCAGAGAGCGTAATTGGATTACGTGTTAATTGATAGGCGCATGAAAGAGAGACTTTTGGATGTTAATGTGCTGAGAGGTGCAACTTGAGGGATGTCTGATAATTATCTTGTTAAGGCGAAGGTGAAGATTCATAAAGGTTTTCAGAAAAGAAGAGAGAATGTTGGGGTGAAGAGAGTGGTGAGAGTGAGTTTGGGAAGGAGACTTGTGTGAGGACGTACCAGGAGAGACTGAGTGCAGAATGGAAAAAGGTGAGAACAAAGGACGTAAGGGGAGTGGGGGAGGAATGAGATGTATTTAGGGAAGCAGTGATGGCTTGCACAAAAGATGCTTGTGGCATGAGAAGAGTAGGATTTGGGCAGGCTAGAAAGGGTGGTGAGTGGTGGGATGAAGTAAGATTATTAGTGAAAGAGGAGAGAGAGGCATTTGGACAATTTTTGCAGGGAAATAGTGCAAATGATTGGGAGATGTATAAAAGAAAGAGGCAAAAAAGAGGGCAAATGAGAGTTGGGGTGAGAGAGTACCACTAGATTTTAGGGAGAATAAAAAGATGTTTAGAAGGAGGTAAATAAAGTGCGTAAGACAAGAGAACAAATGGGAACATCGGTGAGGGTGGCTAATGGGGAGGTAATAACAAGTGGTGATGATGTGAGGAGATGGAGTGAGTATTTTGAAGGTTTGTTGAATATGTTAGACGATAGAGTGGCAGATATAGAGTGTTTTGGTCGAGGTGGTGTGCAAAGTGAGAGGGTTAGGGAGAATGATTTGGTAAACAGAGAAGAAGTAGTAAAGGCTTTGCAGAAGATGAATGCTGGCAAGGAAGGGGGTTTGGATTGTATTGCAGTGGAATTTATTAAAAAGGGAGTAACTGTGTTGTTGAATGGTTGGTAAGGATATTTAATGTACGTATAACTCATGGTTATCCGTTTTTTTTTTTTTTTATTTTCCAAAAGAAGGAACAGAGAACGAGGCCAGGTGAGGATATTCCCTCAGAGGCCCAGTCCTCTGTTCTTAACGCTACCATGCTAATGCGGGAAATGGCAAATAGTATGAAAGAAAGATAACTCATGGTGAGGTACCTGAGGATTGGAGGAATACTTGCATTGTGCCATTGTACAAAGGCAAAGGGGATAAAGGTGAGTGCTCAAATTACAGAGATATAGGTTTGTTGAGTATTCCTGGGATATTATATGGGAGGGTTTTGATTGAGAGGGTGAAAGCATGTACAGAGCATCAGACTGGGGAAGAGCAGTGTGGTTTCAGAGGTGGTAGAGGATGTGTGGATCAGGTGTTTGCTTTGAAGATTGTATGTGAGAAATACTTTGAAAAGCAAATGGATTTGTATGTAGCATTTATGGATCTGGAGAAGGCATATGATAGAGTTGATAGAGATACTCTGTGGAAGGTATTAAGAATATATAGTGTGGGAGGCAAGTTGTTAGAAGCAGTAAAAAGTTTTTATCGAGGATGTAAGGCATGTGTACGAGTAGGAAGAGAGGAAAGTGAATGGTGCTTGATGTCTCCATGGTTGTTTAATTTGTTTATGGATGGGTTGTTAGAGAGGTGAATGCAAGAGTTTTCGAGAGAGGGGCAAGTATACAGTCTGTTGTGGATGAGAGGGCTTGGGAAGTGAGTCAGTTGTTGTTCGCTGATGATACAGTGCTGGTGGCTGATTCGAGTGAGAAACTGCAGAAGCTGGTGACTGAGTTTGGTAAAGTGTGTG